>NC_062527.1:15901234-16146234 GCF_022655615.1 Tachysurus fulvidraco
AATGTTATAGTACAAACAGACTGGATGAAAGAGGGTGTGAAATAGTAAGAGAAACAGGATAGACAGACTACAAATTCAGAGAGGAAGCAAAAAAGCGTGTGATTTTTAGTGAAACAATGTACATTAATAGTGTTTAAAACTCATTTGACCTACTTTTTAATGCACCTGGAGATTGTTTGGCCATTCGAGAGAAACTCAAGAAGTGTTGATTTAGAGAACAGCAATCATAATAATCGTGTTAATAGAAATTGCTGTGCAGCAGAGGTGTAAAGCAGTGACACTGTCTGTATTCGTGTCTGTATCCGTGTCTGCATCCTTGTCTGTATTCGTGTCTGCATCCGTGTTTGCATCCATGTCTGTATCTGTGTCTGTATCCATGTCTGCATCCGTGTTTGCTTCCATGTCTGTATCTGTGTCTGAATCCGTGTCTGTATCCTTGTCTGTATCTGCATCCATGTCTGTATCCATATCTGTATCCGTGTCTGTATACGTGTCTGTATCCGTGTCTGTATCCTTGTCTGTATCCTTGTCTGTATCCGTGTCTGTATCCTTGTCTGTATCCTTGTCTGTATCTGCATCCGTGTCTGTATCCGTGTCTGCATCCGTGTCTGTATCAGTGTCTGTATCCTTGTCTGTATCTCATCCGTGTCTGTATCCGTGTCTGTATCCGTGTCTGCATCCGTGTCTGTATCAGTGTCTGTATCCATATCTGTATCCATATCTGTATCCGTGTCTGTATCCGTGTCTGTATCCGTGTCTGCATCCGTTTCTGTATCAGTGTTTGTATCCATATCTGCATCCGTGTCTGCATCCTTGTCTGTATCGGTGTCTGTATCCTTGTTTATTTCAGATAATGTATTTGTATTTAGATGCATCTCTAATGTGCATCTGAGGTGATATACTGCACACACACACACACACACACACACACACACACACACACACACACACACACACACACACACACACACACACACACACACACATCCTTGTTACTGTTTGTATCCTATATTCTCACCGCAGTGTAAACCCCTCTAAGGCTTCAGCAGCAGAATCACACTGGATATCAACATTCACCTTTTTACCTTTAAAACCCAAATTGTGAGATCATGAAATGTGAGATCATGAAATGTGAGATCATGTTGAAAAATATCCATCTCATTACACCTGTATTTTCTCTACATAAACCCATATGTCCTTCTATTCATTCACACAGAGAAGGCATCTCGGAGCTAAACGGCTTAGCAAAGCTGATAATGCATTTCTTTAACCTTTACTGCTACCTTAACAGTTCACAGACACAGCATTCGGTTGTAAATCCTTTATGCTCTATGTTTGTCTCTCTGGCAATTTCTAACATATCAGTGAAAGTCAAAGATAATGTTTGACACCGTGATGAGATGAGATTAAATAACCAAGGGCCATATAAGGAGTGTCCTACAAAACAAGGACTAACAGGGAATCAAAATATTTTCACTTTATTTTGCAAAATTGTATACACCGGTCTGTATAGACCGAGTCTGTGACTCCGTCTGACTCTACTTTTGTAGAACACTCATTGTGAACTTTCACCATTGGAGTGGAATAATAAATAGAACGGGATGATGTCTTCCCCTCTCTGGAGGCTGTAAAACATACGGATTGTCCATACAGAGGGGGTCAGTCAGAGGACAAATGCTAATAATCCTCATATGGGTCACATGGGAACTGATGTTTGTGACGGTTCAAACACAAATGTTTGCACATTACGCTGCAACACCAGAATTGGAATATTGAATTTCTAATTAATGAGAAGTTTCAATATTGACGACCTACAACTGTTTGGCTAAGACCCCAGCACATTACCTAAAGTACTATGCAACTCATGTTGGATCTTTTTGACCCTTTGCTTATTTATATATGTGCAAGATAATGTCTCCCTAAAATGAAAAAAAGATTTGGGCATCAGTCTGGACTGATTTGTGAATAACGGTGTGTATCCATCATGGGCCAACTGAGGACTTCTTTGCTGCAGCAGTGCATGATTTATCTTTCCATTTTTCACATCATCTTTTTATTCGCCTTTCACAAAGAGAAATCCGAGACAGATTTATGTGTACCTATTTATTAAAATATATATTTTATATTTTTTTTCCACTTTTTAGTATCTTTAACTTGCTTAAACCGTCCTGCGCTTACATTTAAAGCATTAAACAATTGTCCTTATCCAGAGTGACTTAATTGTGTTAAAGTCTCCATCAGAAATATACCCACATGCTAATTAATATAAGTGTCATGACGCGGGGCAGGAAGCAGACCCAGACGCAGGATAGCAAAACAAAACAGGGTTTAGTTACAAAGGGAACACGAAACAAGACACGGACTAAAGACAGGACAGGACAACAGTAGATTCCACGCCGCCATCGGCAACGCGGCTCACATTTATACACAAGACAATCATGACAATGTGGAGCAGGTGTGGTGACAGGGAGGAGCAGATGAGGGCAGGGCAGACACGTGACGAGAGACGTAAACAAACAAGCGCACGTGGCCAAAGTCCGGGCTGAATCATCGCAGTATTTCCCCCTCTGAGGCGCGGCTCCTGAAGCGCCTACTCCTGACAAAGTCCGGGAGAGAGGGGCATGGCACACGGCGAGGCAGGTGGGGGGAGCAAGGCACACGGCAAGGCAGATGGGGGGAGCAAGGCAAACGGCGAGGCAGGTGGGGGGAGCAAGGCACACGGCAGCCCAGCCAGAGAGGGCCGAGCGACGTCCACAGCCAAACAGGAGGGGCCGAGCGCCACCCCCGACGCACTGCAGCCAGTCCCACCTCTCAGGAACCAGGAACGGGAAGGGAGGGCGTAGAAGAAGAAAATATATATATATATTCTCCACAGAACAGAAAATCCAAAAAAATACGGGCCTGCAACACCCCCCACGAACAGGAAGTGGGGCGATGTCCTCCACGGAAACAAAATGTGAAGTGACACCCCCCGCCGGACAAATGCGTGATTTCACAGGACACCGAAAAAACAAAACAAAATTCGGGTTGGCGACATGGCCCGCAACCCGGAAGTGAGGCAGCGCCCCCCGCAGAGAAACCGGATGCGGAGCGGCGTCCTTCATCGAAAAAATGCGGACCGATGTCACCAGACAAGTCCGGGGTGTGTGTGTGTGTGTGTGTGTGTGTGTGTGTGTGTGTGTGTGTGTGTGTGTTCATGCTGCTATCCTGCTGGGTCCTGGTGCAGCGGAATCTTCTGTCATGACGCGGGGCAGGAAGCAGACCCAGACGCAGGATAGCAAAACAAAACAGGGTTTAATAACAAAGGAAACACGAAACAAGACACGGACTAAAGACAGGACAGGACAACAGTAGATTCCGCGCCGCCATCGGCAACGCGGCTCACATTTATACACAAGACAATCATGACAATGAGGAGCAGGTGTGGTGACAGGGAGGAGCAGACGAGGGCAGGGCAGACACGTGACGAGAAACGTAAACAAACAAGCGCACGTGGCCAAAGTCCGGGCTGAATCATCACAATAAGTTCTGGTTACAAACATTTGGGTTGTTCTGAACTTTATGGAACCATTTACAGTATTCGGCAGATAATCTTATCCTGTCATGGCCCTTGGACATTCTCTGTGTTCAGTCTCACATGTATTTGTTTATGTGTTGTTTTCACCTATCTGTTTCCCACCAGTACTCCCTGTTCCTAATGGGCTATTAATTACCCTGCCAATTTATTCCCTCTGTGTCGCACGTAGGATCGCAGAGTCCTCATCTTTTCCTCGTCTGTGTTGTGTTATTTAACTTATCGCTTAAATGGTATCTTCAGTGCTTGTTTTCCAAGTTCTTTGCTGTGTCATGTTTCCTATGATTTTTTTCCCTGTCGACGTTTCGTTCGTTCGTTATTTTTTGCTAATAAATCGTGCATGTTGTTGTTGTTATCCGTGCACTTCGCTCAGGTTTCCTTTCTCTCCGTGGGTTGGACTCAAATGTACAGGGGTTTGAAAGAATCAAGTGAGCCTGAAACCTGAACAACACTGTGGGGCTGCAGAAACAATTACATCACACAGCAAATGTGACCAGCATGAAAAGCACTAGAGAGTCTACATATGCAGCAGCAGGAGAGGACATATACTCTATAGTCTGGGAAACATACAGTATACTGCTTAAAACAATGCTTATTCTACATTTGTCGCATTGGGCAGGCACCCTTATATAGAGCAACTTACATTTATCTTATTTATACATCTGAGCACTTGGGGGGCAAGGGCCATGCTTAGGGGCCCAGGAGTGGCAGCTTGTTGGCCCTGGGATTCAACCTTCCAAGCAGTAATCTGACACCTTAGCCATTGATCTACCACCTTATTACGAGTGTAAGTGTTAGTTAGTGTTTGTGTTAGTGTAAGTTAAGAGTGTACTGTATCTCCTTTTGCCTACCATTCTAGCCTACTTGGTCTATTACTTCCTCCTTTCCTCTCTGGTTTTGACCTTGTTTCTAGTTCATGCTAGTTTATGCTAATGGATTTGCCCACAAAAAGCTAACATTTTATATTTCTGCCCCTAGCCACTGATTACTGTACTTCTGTTAGAAACAACAAAAGACTCTCCACCTGTGTCTTGTTACCACTGTTACATCTTCTCTCACATCTGTTGGTTTTTCCAGTTTGAGTCTCATTCGAATACAGAAAATCAATGCATAATTATCTGAAAATAAACACTCGAACGCTTCTAAGCTCAGGGTGGATAAAAAAAGAGAAGAATAAACAACTGGCAATCACAGCCTTCTGAGGAATAAAGCTGTCAGACTGCCTCTTAGAGTCACTTTAGAAGTTGTAATTATAGCTAGGATCACATTCAGCTGCTTACGTCTGACAGAAGGAAAGAAAGACTGCACACTATAGTGCTGTTTGACAGGATCATTGGCTACTTAAGGGAGCAAACTATTGCTTCCTTCACACTGATGACACTGAAACTACAATTATGTTAAAAAAAAAACTAAATAGTTCCCTTCCCTTTTTTTCATTTTTTTATTTGTTTGTTTATCCTGTTTTTTTTTAAGCTTTCCATTTACTCCAGTGATTCACAGCAGATTGGAGTGTCCAGAAGACACTTCTAGTCTTCGGCTGTCCAGTTTTGGCAAGTTTGTTCCCACTAAAGCTTTAGATTCCTGTTCTTCTCTGACAGAAGTAGAACTGTCATGATTGTGCAGCTTGTACAATGGTCACATATGGTCTTTTTTTGCTGTCACACTGTCACTGTCATGTTTTTTATTGAGCTTTGTAATTACAGCTGGACCTGCCATGAGGATTTGTCCCCAGCCGCCATGTTTTGCCGTCACAATTGGACGTGTGGGTGAAGTGATCTGTCGCACCGCAAGCATGTGACATACCTATGTGGTGTGTATTGGACGAACAATCACTACATTCCGTTGAGGATCAGAATTAGTGATGACTTTGATATCAGGTACAGACTCCCAAGCCAAATAACAATTTACAATATTAGCATTTCCTTTGTGCTTATCTTTGTAGACTTTAATAGTCTTGCTATTGTTTATCCCTGGCATGACTAATATTCCAGTTTGTGCTGCTAGTTTTGTAAACGTAAGTGCTGATTTGGTTAAAGGTTGTGCTTACTCTAGCTCTGAAGGTGTCTTTGTGTCTGAGGGTATTCCTGTTAATATCCCTGCTCCTGTCCTTATTTTCAGTAATCTGTTTTCAATCTCTCCTTCTTTCTGATTTCACACTTTCTATTGACTTTACTTTCCTAGATCTGCCTTTGCTTTTATATTTATACCTAGCCTCTAAAGTTTCTCTGTTCAAATCCATAAATTATTTTTTATTCTAATATAACCTCTTACTATGATCCATCTTCAGGAAAATTTGCCCCAGGTATTTCTTCTGTCATGAGCTCTAACCCAGCCTGGACTGTTATTGTGTCTGCCTATGATAGTAGTAGTAGCAGCAGCATTAGTAGTAGTAGTAGCATTAGTAGTAGTAGTAGTAGTAGTAGTAGTAGTAGTAGTAGTAGTAGTAGTATCAGTAGTAGTAGTAGTAGTAGTAGTAGTATCAGTAGTAGTAGTAGTAGTAGTAGTAGTAGTAGTAGTAGTAGCAGTAGTAGTAGTAGTAGTATCAGTAGTAGTAGTAGTAGTAGTATCAGTAGTAGTAGTAGTAGTAGTAGCAGTAGTAGTAGTAGTATCAGTAGTAGTAGTAGTAGTAGTAGTAGCAGTAGTAGTAGTAGTAGTATCAGTAGTAGTAGTAGTAGCAGTAGTAGTAGTAGTAGTAGCAGTAGTTACTACTTATCTCTAACATCTATCTCTACTGAGCAAGCCTGAGGCGACGATGGCAAGGAAAAACTCCCCGAGATGATACTGAATAAGATACTGTATGTATAAACTTGAGAGAAACTAGACTCAGAAGGGAACCATCCTTATCTGTTTGACACTGGCCAGGAAGTAATGTAAATGTAAATAATGTCTTTTCTATAACGTTTTATAGTCAAGCAGAAATGTGCAACCAAGAGCTCATCATGAACTAATAGACAAGGGTCATTTCTGAGCTCGTTACAGACTTAACACTAATTCCTCACTGCAGAAGTCTTCAAATGTTCACGGATGACGACTTGAGCGCAAAACTGACCAACGCAATGGCAGTTCAAAGACAGTTTGATAGTCTCCAAGTGTTTCTATCCACAGTAATCACATGGGTCACAGACCATCCATGATGTTCTATCTTTTCATACATTCTCACTGACATGTGACTAATTAATTAATCTATTAATGATAGACCAATTGTAAGCATGTTTTATTTACAGTATAAAGAATTAAGTTGCTTCCCATACCTTCAGGTTTCCTGGTTCGGTTTACTGTCTGCATTGAGCTATGCATATTCTTTATGGCTCTACAGTGGTTCCCTCTGGGTTCTATGCTTCCTTCCCAAAAAGATGCCATGCAGAATGATTGGCTACACAGAACAGCACTAAATGTGTGTAACTCTCTCTTAATTGTAAATGAAATATGAACTTGTTTTAAAGATACAGTATAGTGTGGTTTTATTTATGGCCTCTTCATCAACAACTTACTGTAATAGTAGAATTTACCATGAAGAAAAGAAGCAGCAGTTTGAAGTCAGGGTTTGAAAACTTTATTCTGTTGCAGGCAAGGTCCTATTTGTTTAATTTAATATGGTCTTATAATCATAAATTTGCAAGAAACAATGCCTAAATAGTTTTCCCTTTTCCCTTGCAGCTCTATTTCTATGAAAGTCCAACCACATCATTCTTGCAAAACAATGCAAATTCAGTTCATTTATTTATAATAATTATAAAAATGGTCGCCTATCTCTACTTTATATATCTACAATCTCCTGCGTCGTCTTAGTTGCTATTTCTGTCACGCTTGCTATACAGATTCATTACAGTGATAACACAGCAGCCTCGGCAATAAACATAATTTTACTGTCATCTTTTTTGTGTTTTTATGCCTAAAGGCTTAAGATTAATGAGTTTCATCCAGCCACACATTTTCTTCAGAGCCGTTGATTGTGTTTGTTATGTTTATTAAATTTCCAGTCTTCTACATGTCTCTGGAATTCTGTAATAAGTGTCCTTTACAGTTATGTGTACAGTAATTCATGTGGTTTCTTTTGTTAAAACTTCGGTAATGAAATAAAATCCAGATCCTCTGACACCTATAGCGTGCCCTAGGAAGAGCTTGAGTTTAATGTACAAGGGGGAAAAAAAATCTTTAATATTTCTTAAAAGATAAATTACATTCGCATGTAGAGTATGTCACGTCTAAATTTCTTTTTGAATATAATATGGACTATATCTACAGCGAGGAGAGTGGCTGATATGATAAAGCAGAAATACTTTTATTCTTATACATTTGTTGCGACATTGCAAACATTTGAACAAAAACAGATATATCAAAAATTTAATCGATAAACTTAAGGGCTGTGTTTATCAAAAGTTATGTAATTAAATTCATAATGAGTGTTTTGCCAAACCTTTCATAATTATAATAAAGCTTAAATGTGTTTGTATATAAGTAAGTATCCTGAATCATTTGTTATTCATCAAGAACTGAGTGAATACACTCTGAATAAAAGAATAGACCATTATTATTATTATTATTATTATTATTATTATTATTATTATTATTATTATTATTAATTATCAGTGTTTCTAAAGTCAAGTTGCAACTGAGTGAAGTGCTAAGTAGTCTCAGCCTCATATGTCACGCCTACGAACCGTTGGTTGCATATGGCGCACAAAACTGAAGACACTTCAGGGGTTTTAATTCGTCATTGGATTGGTTGGAAACTTCAGGATTTACAGAAGACATCATGTTTAAATAGTCCATCTGAGGGCAAAGCTGTAATAATGCTCTCTTTTCTCATGGAAAAAGGAAGCCCTCAATTTCACAACTGTGACAATGAGCACTTATGAAGTTCAGTTAAACAATGGATATTGCAAATCATGTGAAGTTCACAGTATAGGCTACTTAATTTTTATGAATGATCAATGGGTGCACATCGAACTGTTTTTGTAGGGATGACATTTTCACAGCCCAAAACATGATGCTGAACAAAACGGACTATGATTGGTCGCTCTATACGTCAGTCAAGTGCCCTCTTGGGCAGTCCGTGTCCTTGAAAGAGAGAGAGAGAGAGAGAGAGAGAGAGAGAGAGAGAGAGAGAGAGAGAGAGAGAGAGAGAGAGAGAGAGAGAGTTAGATGGGGTGCTGGGGGAGAGTAATGACTCAGTATCCTTCTGGACATTGTATAGGACTTGTAGCTGTCATTCCCAAGACAAATTGAGATTGTATTGGCCAAAAAAGCAGGCCGTACCCCATACTAATAAATCCAGGTGTTCATTCCAACCAGAACACACACACTGCTGACAATATGGACATTTCTACCTCTGGGGGTTTTTCCATTGTTTTCTAGTGTTTTGGAAGGCAGTAAAAGTGGACCACATCATCTTCAGGCCGAAGATACGAAGTTGAAACAGATAGTGTCATTGCATTACATACCTAATTTACTCTGTATTTGTTTATTTTATGTCACTTGAAAAAATCTTAGCAGTTTGCTGTGCATTCGATTCCCATCTCCATCCTGTGTGTGGACCTTGAATGTTCTCCCTGTGCTTTAAAGGTTTTCCAAAGTCATGGACTGTAGTCTAATCGTCATCTCTAAATTGTTCGTAGTGTGTGAAAGTGTGGGTGATAGTCTGTGATGTGTTGGCACTCTATTCAGGGTGTCTCTCGCCTTGTGCCCAGAGTCCCCTGGAATAATTCACTTCAATTCAATTTACTTGTATAGCACTTAACAATTCACATTGTCTCAAAACAGCATTACACAAGGATAGTGTCATTACACAAGGATAAAAATTTGACTATTAGGGATAATATAAAAAGGGGCTTATTAAGGGAAAAAATAACAAAGGGCTAGAAACAACAAAAACCAGGAACACAGAAACAGGCACAAACCAAAGACAACAAACAAGATACAAGGACTCAACCAAAAACAGACACAAGACAAATGATATAAATAAGGAGAACAATCATTGAAACACAAGGAACAGGTGTGCAGAGGCGGGATGGATTAAGGATAGAGTGGGGCAAACACAGGTGACACACAAAACAATAGCACATGGCACAAGACACAAAAACTGCCAGAATAGTGCCAGCCATTCCTGACATATATAAACAGAATAAAAAGTTAAGTTACTGTATATCTCTAAAATCCAGAGGTGGGAGTAAGTCACACATGTGCAAGTCAAAAATAAGTCTCAAATCATGAATGTCAAGTCAAAGTCAAGTCGGGTCTTTTTTTAATATTTGTCAAGCAAGTCTTAAGTCTTAAATTTGCGACAAGTTATATGACTCGAGTTTCCCATCTCTGCTAACATCAATCCCTAATGAGCAAGCCGGAGACAACAGGGCAATAAAAAAAACTCATTGAGAGAAAGGAACCTCCTCCTCATTTGGGTGACACTGGACAGTAAAATATATAAATGTAAATAATGTCCGTTCTACAACGCTTTGTAGTTGAGTGAAATTAAGCAACCTGAGGAAGTCCTGGGCAACTATTGAATGGGTCCTAGCCATCCATTTCAACAATCCGTCCATTTTCTGTAATGCTTTTTATATGCAAGGAGCCTGTGTATGGAGTTTTGCAATAAATATTTTAATAAACAAACAAACAAACATACAACAAACAAACAAACAAACAAACAAACAAATAAATAAATAAATAAATAAATAAATAAATAAAAAAATAAATATTTTTAAATATTATTTTTATAATTTTTAGTTCATCTGACATCAGTGCTGATGTTTGGATTTAAGTCCTACAGTTTGAACGAAGCTATATAAAATGGTGAAAGATTTACCCCACCCATATCCATAACATTGACCTTCATATCTTTTTCTCAAATTCAAGCACTGTAAATTGTTGAGAATCTGAAATTACAAGTGTGAGACAACCTTGACTTAAATTCCAGCATATTGATAATTATTTTTAAATTTCTCAGCTTTACCATGTCATACAACTTCATGTCTTCAAACCGACCTTCACCCATGAGAATGGATATTAGTTTCTAGTAATTAAATACAGTAGAAGAGTTTTTTGTTTTTAGTTATAGTGTCACTCAGCCATATGGACTTCGTATAGAGAGATTGCCATGATGTAGTTTCAGTAACATTATTACTAAAGACTTGAGCAGACAAGACTTTGTTTATATCGCAGAATCATTGTATGTGTTGTATTGAGAATAAACAACTCTGGAGTCGCTTTAGCAGCGATTTGCGTCGGCATGAAACAAATCTAAAATCAAGCAAGATACTCAGAGCGTAATGCAAAGATTGTTGTTGCATTATTTTGCTCTTTCTTCTTCTTCTTCTTCTTCTGCTTCTTCTTCTTCTTCTTCTTCTTCTTCTTCTTCTTCTTCTTCTTCTTCTTCTACCGCTTATCCGGGGCCGGGTCGCGGGGGCAGCAGTCTAAGCTGCTCTTTCTTATTCTTTCTAATCATGCACCAGCTCTGAAGAGTACACATTAGTCTCGACCGAGCCTCGATACACTTCAGAGCAAGGCTTTGCAAATAAATTTAAGAAGATATTTAATGTGTGTGTTTAAAAGTAAAACAACATAAATGATCTTTTTTGAATATATGTGTTTATTCCACATTTGGGCTTTTTTCCCAGCATCTTGCTCTTATTATTATTATTATTATTATTATTTTTCTTTGATTATATCTTTCTGCTTATGTGTAAGTGCTCTTTCCCTTTTTGACTAATTGATCATTTACAGCTGTGTGAAAGCTCGGTATTTCACTCACTTGATTTTTAACCTTGTTTGAAAATGGCTTCATGCCTTAAATAAGCCTTGACTCATTAAAATGTTTTCACTGCGTTAAGTCATTACGAGGTTCTTTCTGATAAATTATTTAAACCTTGTCAGCTGGGATGTAAACTTTTGTGACTGATGAAGATAACTGCTCACCTAATTGATGTAATTTTTAATCCCTTTGAATTGGAAAATATGACTAAATAAGCTTTTTATTCAGATCATGTTTAAAATCAGTACATAAGGGGCGTATAAACATTTGCATTCAACTATATTCGGTATTATAACCTGGATAGATACTTAGATAGATATACTACAGTACTGACTTCATTATATGACTTGATAAAGCATTCATTTTGGTCTTTTTTTTTTTTTTTTACAGAAGGCATAATGAATCGTTTCTGAGGTGAATTAATGTATAATGATGCAGTTATGGGCCATATTCATCACCATGCTCTTGATGATGGGCCTACTTTCATTTCAATCATCCAAAATAACTGCACGCTACATAATCATGCACTCAAGATACGCCATGCACTAATAAGAAAAAAACATGACATCGTTTTGGCATTAAATAAGCTGACAAAACACATCATACTGAATCGTCTTACATTATTTATAATGTTCGTAACTTCGTCGTAGATTAGAGGTTGAAAGTTATTAGAAAAACTCATTAGAGAAACCGTGCGTCGATTTGCAGGTCTGTGTTGCTCGTTTAGTTTTAGCATTTTATGCCATTAATAGGCACATTTTTTTTTTCTCTATGAATGAAAATTTTGGCTGCAGATCTTTCCGTTTCATCAGGTGGAGCTGACATGCTTCATTAGAAACCATCCAAAATGCCTCTGGGGAACTAATGATGGTAACTAACTTTGGAACTATGTCTTTCGCTCCATGAGGGAACGTTTGCACAGGAAATAAGGGAAGAGTGCGAGACAAATTCTCCAGCACTGTGCACCGGCCACAAGCAGCTCTGCAGTTAGATGGCAGGCTGATTTCACTGACTCCACTGCACTTTTGATTGATGGCTGGTTTATAACGCAGTTACTTTCTTCAGGTCTTCAGCTTCAGTAGAAGACCGAGGCAGATGCACATCTTCTGCATAAGCAGCTCGTTTATGTGTACGTGAATACTGGGTTGGTTTGAGGGGGCACCTTTATAATAAAGATGATTACATTATATTTTTTTGTGCTCTGAAACCTGGTCTTGGAAACCTGGAAACGCTTTTTGACCTGACTCTTGACTTGACTCAACCTTTTTTAGCTAACGTGAAATATTTACCATAGACTCCTGCAGATGTGTTTCAAAATTAAAGTACATAAGTGTAAAGCACTTGTGCAAATTTGTTAACCATTATGTCAGAGAGCAGGGGGTGTCTGCAAGGATAAAATTCAGACATAAACATAGGGATAGCCAAAACCATGATTTATTAAATGTAACATAAAAAAGGAAACACTGGGCAAAGGAAAAGATAAATCTGGAAAAAAAAAATCAAAAGAAACAAGACAGAACAACCAAACAGAGCACACAAAGACACGAAGACGAAACGAAGCTGACACAAAGACGAAGGACACCAAACATAAACAAAAACACATGGGACAAGATACAGCTGCCAGAAGGCCCCCTAATTTTCCGACAGGTTAAAAGTCCAGACGTGATCCTGACAATTAATCCACTCAATGTGATGCCAAACAGTTAATACAAGAAGTTGTATCAAGTCATTGAATAAACCTCTAATACTGCAGTATCATCTTCTTCTTCTTCTTCTTTCGGCTGCTCCCTGTTCAGGGTCACCACAGTGGATCAAGTGGTCATATTAGATTTGGCACAGGTTTACGCCGGATGCCATTCCTAACGAAACCCTCCTATTTTTATCCGGGCTCGGGACCGGCAATGACATTTGAGGGCATGGGATCCTGCCACTAGACCACCTGGGGGACTCTAATACTGTAGTATAATACTTTAATATTTTTATACACTTAGTAAACATTTAGTTAGTTTTCAATACAGTTTGGTTAACATGCATTGTAACTTACATTCCTGCTGTGATTCAAGACTAATGAATAAATCAGACATTATTTAGAAAATAATATGTTGATATGGTGGCGTTTTCTATAAGAAGAGCCTTTGCCTTGCGATGCTGTTTAAATTGATGTTACATGATATCATGTATAGCACTTTGACTCAGTCACTAATGTCTTTTAAATATAATTGGACTTGATTGGACCTGAGATTTATAACATATTTGTTGGTGGTTTGTACAGTACCAGTCAGAGGTAAAGAGGTAAAGTCTTCAAAATTGGAAATTTTAGTATAAGGATTTACTAGTGCAGTGGCTGCATTTCTTTGTAACTTTGTTTTTTAAATAAATGTCAATATTCTGTAGTATAAAAAGAATAAATAACCTCGAGGTGTGGAGTTATTGGAAAATTATCAACATCTGGGAAACAGTAGGTCTGTTTCAAGTGGCCGCATGCTATCTTTCATATATTTTTCCTATAACAGCATGCCTAGAAGTGTTTTATAATGTCTTTTATATTGTATAAGGTGTTGTACGGTAAAATCTCATAAATATATGATCGATACAGGAGTCCCTCTAGCCATCAGACTTATCAGACTCCTCAACAAGCAGAACTGTCACACACATTTACACTCTGTGTGAACTGCACCGAAATGTAGCAAACACACCTAAATACACATTCAATAAAAATCCATGTCAACAGCACCAGCATATTATACTGTTTACTGTCTGTCTTACGCACTCTTCAGATTGCTATCACTCAATATACTCAAGTGTATATATGTTTACTTAAACCTTTATGGTTCAGATTCCTATAATTTTGCACATTCTACTGTATAATATGATTGGTGCTATTTTGTATTTTGTGTATCTGTCCTGTAGTGTTTTGTATTGTCTGCACTGCCTGCACTGTCTTTTGTCTTACACTGTTTGCACTAGGTGGGGCACGGTGGCTTAGTGGTTAGCACGTTCGCCTCACACCTCCAGGGTTGGGGTTCGATTCCACCTCCACCTTGTGTGTGTGGAGTTTGCATGTTCTCCCCGTGCCTCGGGGGTTTCCTCCGGGTACTCCGGTTTCCTCCCCCGGTCCAAAGACATGCATGGTAGGTTGATTGGCATCTCTGGAAAATTGTCCGTAGTGTGTGTGTGTGTGAGTGAATGAGTGTGTGTGTGTGCCATGCGATGGGTTGGCACTCCGTCCAGGGTGTATCCTGCCTTGATGCTCGAGATAGGCACAGGCTCCCCGTGACCCGGGAAGTTCAGATAAGCGGTAGAAAGTGAATGAATGTTTGCACTAGACTGCACACGATACACTATAGGTGATTAGGACAACTTCCTTTATGTCTTTAGCTATGTGTTGTTTTATATAGCACTGTGGTACTGGAGAAACTGTTTCATTTCACTATGTACTGCGTCAGCTATATATGGTTAAAATGATAATAAAAAGCTTCTTGACTTGACTTGACTTGACCTCCTTTCAGTTAAATAGAGCTGACAATCCCTGTCACCAAAACCAACACGAACTAGATATCACTTTAGCTCCTAACACCTAAGCTTTTGGCAAGAAAAATTTCTATTCACAAATAGTTCAAGTGACTGCAGGAGTGAATTGGACAAGCTCAAGCATTCACATTCATCAGGAATGCTACCGTAGCCAGCAGTGTCCCTGTCTTATATCCTGCTATTGTGTTACCTCATATATCCTCTGGGAGAAGAGTCATCACCTGGCTATTTTAGCTGCAACATATTTCCACATTTTCAGGCCAATATGAGGTAAGATGTGAATGCTAATGTTGTTGAAATATAAACTGACCATCTGCACCATCTGTTTTTTATTGTCCTGAGCCTTCGGTCCAGATGATCACAGCCATGCAAGGAAATATATTCACACGGAGCCTCGCTAATTTCTCTCATGTTTTTGATCGTATTTCTTGATCTCAATCGTTCAGTCTTACTGTTAAGAAATCTACCCGGTTTGAAGACGATCACGCACCACACTAGGCACAAGGTGTTATTTTTTTTCTGATTCAGTCCATCGTTCAGATATCGAACTTCCTGCCAGCTTCACACCTGAGTTAGCATTTATGCATATAAGCATTTTATTCTCTGCTCATGCATTTTAAAGAATGCTATTGACCTCAGCAGTCTGTCCTTGAAGACTGGCCAAATGAAAAGATGTGCACTGGATTGAAAGTGTGCCATTTCATAGACAATCAGCATGTTAAATATTGGACTATTATCATCATTCTAACAGAGAGGAAGAATAGAACAAGCGACTTACCACTTACCAGCTAAATGTGTGGATCCGGAATTCACATTCACAATGATTAAGTTGATAAATGAAGTTTAAATGAATGTTATTGCGAGTTCAGGCTTTATCCTTTTTCGAGGATTTATAACCTACTGCTATTTTCATCACTACTTGGCATGGCTTTTGTAAAGTTTTGATTTGTCATGATGACAAGGCACAACTCTCTATAAAGTCCATTCACAATGTTTCTGGATTTTGTTTTGTGTGGGTTTTTTTCCCTGTCATTTGTGGTTTATTTATTTATTTATTTATTTATTTATTTATTTATTTATTTATTTATTTATTTATTTATTTATTATAAAATATCATTTTTTTACACTCAGGAGTTTTAAAGGTTATGATAGGGTTGTCAATAGATCACACCTTAAATAATTAATTGACACGTTCTACATAATACCATCACTTCTAACCCTTTTCAGTTTAATGGTACAGATTATTCAAACGATTTAATTTCAAATTATTATTCACCTTTCCACCTGAAATGAATTCCTGTCTATGCCACTCACATCAAATACCTCTGACAGAAAATGGGATAAAAAAAGTATGTAAGGGCAGAGGTGGACTCTTCGGGAGTTTGAGGTGAAACTCGGGATGTAATTGAAAGGTCGACTTCTGGAAAGAACGAAAGCCCTGTGGCGTGAAAAATATGCTACACTGCAAGAGAAGGGTCAGAGGATGAGCTAATTACCCTGGTCCGTGTCCTTGAGTGCTCTTGTTGTGGAGCAGATGAGCAGAAGTGGTGCTCACACAACAGGGAGCATGTGAGCATTGATTTACTTGACTTAAAACCTTTCAAAGCACTAAAGGGCATAAATGTAAAATAATAATAATAATAATAATAATAATAATAATAATAATAATAATAATAATAATAATAATAATAATAATAATAATATTTATAATAAATAATAAATTTTTTCTTTTTACAATTTAGCCACATATATCTAGAAACATCACATTAGCATAAGTGCATGCACCTTTTCTAATTTTATGCTCAAAGCCGTGCTTCCTGCAACTCAGAAGAGTTAAAAGCATATTTCTTTTAAGAGATGCACCTTCTACTGCAGTGTGATCCTGAACAACGATAAGTAAAATAGTGTTCTTTTACCTGCATGTGCACCGCTGCCCCTGAGATCAACATCAGTATCTACCACAGTGAGGTTAATGAATGACTATCGACCAGCCCCACACTATTGTTATGGAAGGTTGACTTTTAGAAGGACAGGTCTGTGGAGCTGAGAAGGAGATAGAGGATATGGCTGAATTGTTCCCTGTATGCATTTCCTGAGATGCTAAACCTTTATATTGAAAGCATTTAGCATGTGGAAGCATATGATGTATATATTGTGTGTTTGTGTTGTTTTCCTGTAACAATGAATTAATTAGAAAAAGCAAGGAGGAATGCTGGGATATTCATTCTATTTCTTTCTTTGTTTCTATCTATCTATCTATCTATCTATCTATCTATCTATCTATCTATCTATCTATCTATCTATCTATCTATCTATCTATCTATCTATCTATCTATCTATCTATCTATCTATCTATCTATCTATCTACACTGCCGGAATTTTCACCTCATATATTTTTACACATCTGAGATCTACACTTATATTATTTTTTTACATTTTATTATTATTATTTTCCCACTTCCTTCCTGCGCATTAGCCTATTTTCACAATTATTATCTTATTTGTATGAAATACGACTGCATTTTGGACTGTGTATGTTTGTGTATGTGATAAGTAATATTTCTATTTAAATTTTAAATGATTCACATCTCATCCCATTAGATATAAGTAACACTTCTATAACAAATAACACTATCTTTATCTTGAACGGTGCCAGTAATTCTGGAGTTGGCTGTACGGTATGTGTTTCCTCTGAAGCTGTCACAGATCTGTTTTAGAGGCAGTTCTGAGGAGAAAATCAAACTGACAAATGGTTGTGTGAAAGCATACAGTAGATGTATGATCATTATAAAAAAGGGTCATAAAATATGCTGTTCATCCAGTTTATTTTTTTTCCCATCCCCTTAGGAAAGCTTGTTATAAATGTTCCCTACAGACTTCCGAAGGCCAGCATGGAAACAGCTCCCTGGCTCGCTTTGAGGAAGGACAATGCATGGCAGATAGGCAGCCACAGCGTGTACTGATCGCACAGCTCAGCTTACCTCCTGTTTCACTGCTGATATCCTTGTGTGTGTGAGCGAAGTAATGCATGACCTGAGAAATCCCTCACACACACACACACACACACACACACACACACACACACACACACACACACACACACACACACACACACACACACACACAGAGACTCATCCATGCCAGTTCCACTCAGTCTGTGTGAATAAGTGAAGCCTGCACAGACTTTAGACTGGAGCATAACAGAGGAAGTCCAGCAATCCAGCAGAGCTTTACCACAGGTTAGACTCCAAGTCCTTTATCTTTTGTCTGCTTCTGACACTGTTTGCTAAATATGTCGGCATGTAATTATTAGCTACACTAAAAAGCCTCAAAGATCAAGAGAATGTAGCATGATCGGTCTGTGTTTCTATTATCATTTTCTGCATATTTGTTATCCTTGTTGCTGCAGACTTCTGTTTTGGAGATTCGGAGACCCAGAAATGTCGAGATGAGAAGATCAGGTCTGTTTAGTGTGAATACACGTAGGTAACATAACACTTTATTATAAGGTCCCAAAACACTTAACTTATGATGAATACATGCACCAATCCTATACAGTTTATTAACACTCCTGTTTCAGCTTGTACATTCGAAGTCATCGCTCAATTCTTTGTCGTTTAATGTCGTGTCCGTGACATTATCAAGTCTGTTTGTTTGATCTAGTGTTTGACTTTTTGACCATCATTTTTGCTTTGCCCATATTGACCTGTCATCAAATCGTCCAATGTGTGCTTGTTCTGATCCAGAATTCGCCTGACAAGAATTTCGGCTGGAATTAATTATTTAATCGTTTATTCAATTCAGTTTAATTTTATTTGTATAGCACTTTTAACAATGGATATTTTCTCAAAGCAGCTTTACAGAACATAAGAAATATAATACAAAACGTTTATTACACAGATTAATATTATACAAAAGTATCAAGATTAATATTAGACTTACTGTATATTTAAATGTGTTTGTATTTATCCCCAATGAACAAACCTGAGGTGACTGAGGTGACTCTGGCGAGGAAAAACTCTCTTAAATGGAAAAGGAAAAAACCTTGAGAGGATCCAGACTCAAAATTGAACCTCATCCTCATTTGGGTGACACTGGGTGACAATTGAACATGTCTGATCTGTTCCTAATAAACCGATTGCACTTGCATCCACTTTCCAGAGTTTGTGTTTCTGACATTTACATTCATTACACTATTATCCTAATCTCTCTGTCACTTCAAATTGTTTCTGCTTTTATCTCTTTCTAAATGTGTTCATCTGCCTTGTATTCTGATTCATTTGTTTTACGTTTAAGGCGTTTAACATGATTCCTTTTCAAGAGCAACTTATTTATGCAACTGAGAAGTTCAGGGTTAAGGGCCTTGCTCAAGGGCCCAGCAGTGGTTGTTTGTTGGACCTGGAATTTGAACTCACAACCTTCCAATCATTAGTCCAAAGATCAAGTACATTTGTTTATTTGAGCCTCGATATTTATGTTCCTTAATACAAAGTCCAAAGTTCCTCACAACAAAGTCTCTTATATATTATTTGTGCCATATTTATTTATTTATTTATTTATTTATTTATTTATTTATTTATTTATTGTGAATGCTTTTTTACTTTGATTATGGACTTGCCTACTATAACGTGCCTTGGAGTTATGTCTATGCTGATTGGTTTGATCTCAATAAAAAGCAAGCTGAGTTATTATTCTTGTGTCCTTCATGATCAGCTGGTACATTAATTGTTACTCAGGGGCTTTTACTGTATACGGTTTGTTAGTTCCTGATGTACTACGGATTACTGCATGTATTACTTCATCATTGGTCAAGCATAAATAAGTGATTATTTGAAGACCTTACTGTATGAAACTTGTGTATTTGTCACAAAAACATTCATACACAGAACGACGGCTGTCTGTGTATGAAATAAATCGAGTCAGGACTCAAAAAAAAGTTCTTTTAAATTACTTAAAGTGATAAAATATTAAGATAAAATACAAAAATATAGCAATACGGAAATGAAATTCAATTTGTTGTACAATAAATTGGGAGGGAAAATAATTTACAATATTTGGGAGAACAAAAGAAAAATATATGGCATGAGTACAATGACACATATGATGAGTAAAATGTATATATTCATTCATTCATTCATTCATTTTCTACCGCTTATCCGAACTTCTCATGCGTCATTGGGCATCAAGGCAGGATACACCCTGGACGGAGTGCCAACCCATCACAGGGCACACACACACTCTCATTCACTCACACACTACGGACAATTTTCCAGAGATGCCAATCAACCTACCATGCATGTCTTTGGACCGGGGGAGGAAACTGGAGTACCCAGAGGAAACCCCAGAGGCACGGGGAGAACATGCAAACTACACACACACACAAGGCGGAGGCGGGAATCGAACCCCCAACCCTGGAGTTGTGAGGCGCACGTGCTAACCACTAAGCCACCGTGCCCCGCAAATGTATATATATGAATGAATATATATTGTATAAGGTGGAGACCTGAATATCTATTGTTTATTTGTAGCATTAAATGAACCTTCTGAAAATAACAAAGTTAATTTTGTTCAGGGACATCTGCCAATTGTGTTTCTATTTTCCTGTGAATCCGTAATGAATGCTTCTGAATTGAGGCCAGAGGTTTGTTCTGCTTGGTTGCTGCTTCATCTGTTTAAACATTATGTAACATTATTGGCTTCTGAGATTGAGTGCGAGCTAATTAAAGTGTGTGCTAATTAAAGTGTATAAGGCTAGACCTTGAGAACACTTTCATTCCACCGACTTCTGCTTTGTGTGTTTCTCAGTGTGAAGATGATTATTATGTGAAGATTAATTTGCATTTTTAAGCATGTATTCGTGAGTTAAGTTCAGATCTCACAAATATTAAGAGTTTGTCAGTGTTTTGAACAGCACTTTAAGGTTCCCATAAGTAACACTATTTACACATTAGTTAATTTAATAGACTGGGAAAAGACTGAGGAACTCTCATTTTCTTAGAGGTCAGTGGAGGCGGAGTATTGAGTGCGTGACACCAGCAACTGTACCATGACAACTGCTCTCTGTAATGTATTAGTGAGTCCACCTAACTATCTTTATACATTTCTGAAGAAGTTTAAATTTGTCACATATACTTTACAGTACAGCAATATTATTTCCCCTATAAATCCCAGCTTATTAGGGACAAGGACATTGCTCAAGAGCACAAAAATGGCAACCTGCCAATGCTGGGCCTTGAACCCACAACCTTCTAACAGAATGACTGCTGAGTAGGGCTAAAGGACTTCACCTCAACCCCTATAAAACTTATTGACAGAACTGACAGTGATGGTCTTGACTATAGCCCTATTGCTTATCCAGAATAAGGCCAAACGTTTATAAACACCTTACCATTACTGACAGATGTCCTTGTTGAACATCCCATTCCAGATTTATTACCTATTAGCTTCCCTAATAAGCTCCAGTATTCAGGGAAGACCTTCGGCTAGATGCTGGAGCATGGCTGTGAGAATTGTGAGACCGGATATTTATGTTTGGTGTTAAGACCTGGGGTACAGTCAGTGTTCCAATTCATCCCAAAATGGGGAGTTCAGTGGTGTTGAGTCAGAGTCAGGGCTCTGTCCAAGACACTTGAGTTCCTCAATTCTATCCTTGGCAAACCTAGAACAGATACTGTATGAGCTTCTTAGTTCCAGTGAAGGGAAAATGTACATCAACAGCATACATACAAACACATCCATTACAGTTGTGTGCTTCTGGTTCATTGACAACAACATATGGATGTGATTCTCAGGTTTCCACATACAGTTATTTTTTTTGGTCATTTTTTCACATCATGCATATTTTCTCCTATATGAGTCAAAGTCCTTTAATGAACTACAGAATAGGAAAGTGTGTGTAATCCAGACTGTCACACAGGGTTTATCATTTGCTCTTTCTGATGAATAGACCACATACCCCCATTCTGTTTATGAACGCTATCCATCAGAAATAGGTCTTAATAAGCTTTCACAAGTCAATAAGACCTGCCTGCAGTAAAGGATGCTTAAGTAAGAGCACTGTGGCAAGATCAATATTGACTTTAGCATCCCTCAATTTGATGGTAGAGATCGATTGTTAAGATGTAGTCAACAGCAAATTGTTCCTCTTCAGGAGCGGGAGGTGATGGAGGCAGACAGAAAAAGAAAAAGAGAAAAAATAGCATAGAAATGTCTGGGATAGATATGACCACAGTTTTATAAGGGTGTGTGGGGGTGTGTGTTTGAGGAGCGCAAGAGCTGAACCCTGGATGAACCCTAATCATGGACTGAATAACCCAATTAATGTGTGATTATACATTGAAAATCCTTTCATTTCTGACTTATAAAATACTAGCAAGTGGCTCTGAGATTGAGTGAATAGGAAATGATTCATATCTGCACTATATTCATCATTTCACTTGTTCTCTTTGCGTGAGAGTTGTGATATTCCTAACAATGGGTGTTCATTACTATATAGGTTCTCTGGTTTTATATCAGAATTTGCAGTACACACTGCAGCTATCATACGAGAAGATCTTTACTGTCAATGCATGAAAAAAAAAATACACGTAAGCCTCCAGTCAGTCAACATTTCAGATCCCGACTGAGTGTGATTTACTTATACTGTATTCAGTATATGGATGGGTGGGTGACAATTTCATGAAATAACAATTAAAATAAATTTGTTAAGCATTGGGGATGCATTTATTTAATTTCCCTGGCATGGTTTGGTTCTGTTAGTACAAAGCATCACTGAAAATCAGTACAAAGTCCATGCTTGATTTGCTAGACATGCTAGATTTCTATCATCTCTTTCAATATGGCTCCACCCCATCCACTGGGTTCACTGAACGGTTCAATAAGGATGAAAATGATGTAACTCATGCTCTGGCCAATGCTGTTGAGATCACACAAAAGATCCAATCCCAATTGAAGACTTGAATATTTGTTCTATAGAATAATTTGAAATATGAATGAATGTATTTATTTATCCAAATATTCTAAAATTCCCTGAGGATATTAAGTCTTGTCACTTGGTTTATACTCTGAGTTGGACATTTTTTTTTTTTTTACACCTTTAAGGGCTTTTTCACACAGTTTAACCCATGTATGATGTTCGGGTCTGTGGGACTCATACTCCTAAACATCAATAGTTTTGAAAAACTTTGCTTCCTTGTAAATTTGTTCCTTTTTTATTACATTTTATTAATAAACAACAAAAAAACGAGTAGCACTTTAAAAATGTGATGTAATAAAGGTAAAGGGCAAATATTAACCATATATGCTGTTCATATTGCTTGTAATTGGGATGAAGTAAACATCTGTAGCGTATTTTAACATAAAATTTTTGATTGTGTTAAATTAAAAACCCAAAAAATACAACGGGTCACCAGACCCACGAACACTGGCTGAGTAAAAAACATACAAGGGTTAAACCCAGGTTATTGCTGTTCTAAACCCTGCTTATAACCCTGGGTAGAGAAACGTTTCACATTTGTAATTCAAATGTGGGGTTAGCATCTCTTTTTACCCAGAATTATAAAACTCTGCTCTGAAGCAGGAATAGTTGTGCTTTTGTAGTTTTCTTTACCACTGTGTTTAGTGTTAACATGAATGTTATTGCTAGATGCTTAACAACACAATCAGAAACTGGAGGATTTAAAAAAATGTGAAACAAACTGTCTTTTAAAGCATCTGCACACTATTTATCCAATCATGGTGTTAAGAACATTAATCAATGTTAAGCAAATAAGAAAGTTATCCCAGAGTTTGGAAAATACAGTGTAAATTGCCAGGTTGTGAATAGCCAGAATTCATGTAAAGTATAAGTACAGCTGAAACAGCTGAAATAGATTCTCTGGGTCATTCTAAATCCAGGGTAAGCAGAATCCTGAGTCGTCTTCTTTCACTTTTTACAGACTTTACCCAGGGTTAAGAATGAATCCAGGCTATTCATAATCTGATGTTTCACACTGTACACGCTCAGTGTGTTGCTGCTTGTCGCTACCCAGCCGTTTTTGTAAGTGTTGCTGTGTTTCCCGTTATATGAAGCATATGTTGTTCCACACCTGATTGAGTGTCTGTTGCTAAACATTTAGCATCTAACATTCTAACACATCAGACCTTCTAGGCCAGAGATGCAAATGTGAAGCTTTGGAACACAATAGATCTACAGTACCCTTTTCTGCTCATTGAATGAGTCTGAAGTTAAACATCTAGGAGATAAAGTGCATTATAAGACATTGAATATACAACATGGTCACTGGTTTTAAATTCTTTCCATAGAAGTAACTCAAGGTTCAATGTTAGGATCATTAATTCTCTCTCTCTCTCTCTCTCTCTCTCTCTCTCTCTCTCTCTCTCTCTCTCTCTCTCTCTCTCTCTATCTATCTATCTATCTATCTATCTATCTATCTATCTTATACCTAATATGCACTCCCAAAGGCTATAGAATAAAAATATGACATAAAAAGTGACGGAAAAAAATCATTTGCACTCCTATAGCACTCCCATGTTAATGGCAGAATTTATAAATTACTTCCTGTGTGGAAACAGAGGAAATCTGGTCACGATTTTTCTCATTCCAAAATTTAGAACAGTCTGGGAATCCACACCAACACAAACCATGTATGGAGATATATGACATATTTTGTTATATCAAAACGTGCCTAAGGACTCAACAAGTGAAAAGAAAAATATCTGTTTGTTGCTATTGTTCACAGGCCGCTGCTCATAAATCTGTCTTGTGTGGTCTTGTGGGAGCGTGACAGTGTCATGAATAGAAACAGGATGTTAAAGTGCTGGAGGGCAATAAAAGAACTTTTGCAAATTTGACTTGTAGGAATCAGTATCTGTCCTGAGAGACAAACGTATTTCATCAACTGATATTCAGTATTAAACCTTATTGCAGTACCATGCTCATTCAAAGTAATTGAGTGAATTGTTGTATTGCTTCTATCACACAAAATTTATTGAGTGAAGTCTGATGTCTGGTTGATGGAGCAGTGTACAGACAGGTACATCAGCTATTACCTGGAGGAATAAACGTGAAAGAGAATATTTCACTTAACATCAGAAAAGCTTGCCCAGCCTCCTCTTTGATTCAATAGATAAAGATCATTTGAGACTAGAAGTACACCAGAATTGTAGGTTAGATACCTGGTGAGAGACTGACCAGTAATGGAGACCAACGATCTGGTGTCTTCCCTGAGGAGGCTACATAGAAGGACAACTATTTCACATTTGAGGACTCGAGATGGGTTCATTTCCTATTTGACACTCTCCAAAGGTATAATTTGCTTACTATGTTCCTTTCATGTCCATGTACGGTTCTCTGAGCAGTGGGGGTTCAGATAGTTAAAGCCATGGGTAATTGATCAGAAGGTTGGAGGTTACTGCCAAGCTGGGACTGCTGGGACTTGAGCAAGGCTTTTTAATGGCTTCTGCATCAAGGGCCTGTGCACCTTGATGGCCCTGTGCGCTCACTACAGTTTCCTAAAATGGGATATGCAAAGAAAAAATTTCACTTTATGTTATGTCTACAGTATGTGACATCCACACTTCTTAAGTTCCTGGAGGTCATATGATCCTTTGTGCTCCATCACTTTATGGGAGTGGTAGCTCAGTGGTTCAGGCACTGGACTACTGGATCAGAAAGTTATGTGTTCAAGTCACAGGATGACAAGCTGCCAACGCTTTGGCCTTGAGCAAGGCCCCCAACTGTGCAGTTACTCTCTCAATCAGTAAACTTTCTCAAACAATCCTGAGTTTTGTACCAGGAAAAAGCTGGTGGTGCTGGAAGACATTTCAAGATTTGATCTTTGTCACGTTTCTGACTTAAATTACAAACCTGCACAGTGGCCTACAACTAGGGCAACACCCAATATGACTGTGGCCCTTCCCAGAACATGCATGCACTTCCTCGTTCACCATCAACTACAAATTCCCTATCACACTGTTCTCACAGCCTCAATTTAAAGAGAATATTTTCCACATTCACCAAACCTGATCTCCCAGTTACACTCTGTCCTGACGTTACCTTTGTGATCTCATCTTCTTGTTGATTGCCTTATGTTGTCTTATATTATATTATATTATCTTAAATATTACTTACATTCTCTGAGTTCTCTTCACATGGTCTGCTGATTTCCTAACCGATCTTTGACCTTACTATTGCCTCATGTTTTGGATATGTTTGTCTTAAAGCTGATTTTTCTGCATTTGCATCTTCTTAGCCTTTTATTACTTAACACCTAAAAGGAAAATACTAAACAATTATTATAATCCTGTGACGTGATTCAACAACAAGTAAGGAGACAATGCTATCCCAAAGTCCTTTAACAGCATGGCATGTACTGTTTTATACTGCACTCTTATACTACTTTTTCAATGTTACTTCAGTTTGATAATGTATTTAATATTAGACCTAGTTTATGTGGAGCATTCACCATAGCCTATCCCTGTAAATGAGTCGTTGCTATAGAAACTATAACCTTTCATTTGAATTGCAGCCATGGCACGATCAAAAAAATTAAAGAAAATTAGTCGGCACCATCAGATGGGAGAATTTGAGAATCTGAGGCTCTATTGTCATGCAGGTGCAAGTGTAAATTGCTCATTTGGTTGGGCATAGGCCAATTTTTCCCCCATTTTCCATTTTCATAATCAGAAATGATGGTGCCTGCAAAGATGTGAGTGAAGTGGAGCATCAGATGGAGGGCAAATTTGTTTCTAACTTCTTTATATATATTCTACTCAACAATCTTGCCTTTCCCAAAACACATACATACAGTGATGAAGCAAGAAAATAATACAACTGACATGATCTGAAACAAACGCATCCTGACCCATAAGTTGTCAAGCACATTCGAAATGTATACAGGAAGAAAGTATACAGCAGTAAAGAAAGAACAAAGCTTCCTTCTACACAAATGCCTCGATCTCCGATGCTACGGAGCTCTGTCAGATGATTTTAATTAGCAATCTATCATGACTGAATCAATGTATCGTGAACAAAGATCCCAGAGTGTTCTTCTGTATTTATTGATTTTTTTTCCCCCCAAGACATCTAACAGGGATTATTCCTTATAACAAGAAATCAGACAACAGCTAGGTCTTAATTAAGGCTCACTTCCACTATCGGTGAAAAACGATTCCGTTTTTGACTTTTCTATGGGTTTTTTTACACCTGGTCACTTCATGCATTTTCTGTGAACCGATAGCTGTCTGATCGTAAAAAGACCAGGTGTAAATGCCCTCCGAAACGGTTTTGAGACGGATATAAATCTGATCGCTCAAACCACTTCAAGAGGTGGTCTGGGATGCAATCAAAGTTTACATGGTTCAATGGGATAAATTATCTGTTGAGACCATTAAAATGAGACCATTAAAATTTTTCGGTATCTAGGTCATGAAATGGTATAATTTGTACACAAGCTGGGGTTAGTGGTAAGGACCCTGGCTCACTTCACATTAGGACACTGATCTTTTATCTCGTTAACAAACATGTTTAAGGTACATAATGAAAAATATTTTCTGTCGATTTTTCTGTTACAGTACATATCCTTGTAACATTTCTAGCTATTGAAAACATATGACAAAAGACTCAAAAATTTATAGAACAACAAATAATGGCCGACCACTTATACTGTAAGTAGCTACAACCGCTGAACTGGGAAGCTGATTGAAACACAGTCTATTTTTTTTTTCTTGAGGCCAAAAAAATGGAATTTGGATCTGTTTTGTTGTGCTTATGTTTAGCATTGAATTTCTGTGCCATGTCACAGTGGTGATTAATGGCTAATATAGAGATTTTTTTTTTAGCTTTCCTTTCTATGAGAAATATATTCATAGAAATGTTTCTATCATCAAAGTAAAGGTTGATATCAAACCCATTTCTGCTCTCATGTGCTTGTTTATATCTTCAGCCACTAAAATTCTGTGTAAGGTTATCTGAGCAGAGGTAAAAACCCTGGAAAATACAGAAAGCTAACAGAGTCCTGACTTATTTTATATCAGACTTGCAGTCATAGAATAATTCATTTGTTTATACTGATGGAAAATATCCCATAGGTCTGTTGGCAGAATGGAACCCCGGTGTACTGATACAAAGGGTTAATATGGTGAAGCTATGCACAGAAATGTTGTTGCTTGCTTATCAAATTTCTGCTTGCTTTTGGTCTACAGAGATACAAGCTATCATACATTATAAAAGCAGAACCTGGTTTTCTCTTTGTTTCTACCTGCCACCAGGTTATTTGCAAGAAGATGATATGATTTTGTTTGGATGCATTGATGTGTCTGCTACATTCCAGAAGTTTAAAGATGACTAAATGGGACATCGCTAAAAGCGAGTATGATTACTACGCCTTTAAAACATCAGTGCATAAGAGAAAGGGTCTAATCTTTCATCTGTGCAGCAGAGGATAGCACTCATCACCCAGACAATATTATTTTCTTTCAAACATATCAAATGAAAGGCGGTGTATTTACACACACTATGAGTCACCAGACGTATCAGTGTCATCAGCCTCTTCCGTAATACATCAGGAACAATGTGAGTGACAGGGAAGAAAACAAACAAGGAAACAGATTAAAGACAAAAAAACTGAAACAGACTTGTGCACGATTCAGACAGGATAAACATCTCACCTTGGATTTATTGCATCAGGAGGTTGCAGTCAGGCTCTCTGTAATGGAAAGCCAGACAGGAACTGAGGTTAATAAGGCTTTACTATTGTAAGCAACTGCTATTTTGTGGTTTGCTTGATGCTCTTTGCATGGAGACTGACTCTTAAAGGAGAGAGAGAGAGAGAGAGAGAGAGAGAGAGAGAGAGAGAGAGAGAGAGAGAGAGAGAGAGAGGAAGGATGATCAAAGATTACAGTGTCTTTACACTTTACCTCCCGCATCTTATCTACTTCATGGCTCCCAGACATCACTAAATATTTTAGAGGTGTGTTCTGTGTTCGAAATGAGCAACATTATTTAAGGAAAGGGCTGCATAGCGCACCAGCTGAGCTCTTACAACAGAGCCACTTCTACTGAGACTGAAATGTAAATAATGCAGAGGGTATTACTGAAGCTCCTACTGAACTTTTAAAAGTGCTTTACAAAGTCGGGTTTGCATATAAACAGCGATTTAAGATGTGACCTGGAGTCCAGAGACTGAAAAGAGGAGATCTCTCAGCATAGCATCTCCATTGCTCTTCTTTATATTTTTCAATTAAAAAAAGTCTTGTATGGGATTGCATTTCACACTAAAGCCTTATATCCAGAATGAAAGACACCAAAACCTGCACTGCTACTTCTCTAAGTTTGCACATTCTGTGTTTATTATTATTATTATTATTATTATTATTATTATTATTATTATTATTATTATTATTATTATTACTTTGGATTTCAGAAAATACCAAAAAATCATGACAATTTTTTTTAGATTTTCTGCTTGCTTTTATTGAGGTTCACATATATGAAGCTCACAGGAAAAAGAAATGCCATTTTGATTAACAATGCAGCACATTGGATAAAGCAGACCCTTATTTCTTAATTCACTCATTCAATTCAATTCACTTTATTTGTGTAGCACTTTTAACAATCCGCATTGTCTTAAAACAGTTTTGCATGACTATGGAAACAGAATAAAAAGGTTAAAGTTTAAAATTAAGTTACTGTTTATCTCTAACATCTACCCCTACAAGCCGGAGACAACAGCGGCAAGGGAAAACTCCCTGAGAGTAAATGATGAAGAAACCTTGAGAGGAACCAGACTCAGAGGTGAACACATCCTGATTTGGGTGACACTGGACAGGAAATAATGTCAATGTAAATAATGTATTACTAAAAATTTATTATTAATTACTAAATTAATAATTTGTTTATTTTTTAGGGGGAATAGAACCAACTGAGCTGAAGAGAGCTTAGGGAGAGCTTAAATTCTTGGACAGGCACAAAAAAACAGGGATGATTAATTCCCTGTGGATGGAACAGGGATAAATAAATAAATAAATAAATAAATAAATAAATAAATAAATAAACAAACAAACAAACAAACAAATAAATAAATAAATAGATGTAATCTTGTGCGCATCAGTATTGTACATGACAGGACATTTGTCTCCGGTTTATTCAGAAGTTTTCAAATCACTCTAATTCAACATCCTATATTCACCAACTCTTAGATACGATATGATGCAATTACAAATAACTGAGCCATCATGTATTACAATTTGATACTACTTGAAACTGCTAAGGTTTTATTTATTTTGTGTGTTTTTAGTGCTGCTACATCACTTTGCTCATTCTGCGTGGATTTTTTTTTTAGTCAGCATCACGGTGGATCTGGATCTTGTTTGATCTCTCAAAAATATATCTGTCATTTTTAAATTTTCATTTTCCTCCAGACCTTCAAACCTGGAGCCATAACAGACCTTTTTTCCTGTAAGCTCTAAGGCTTTTTGTAGCTTTTTTAATTGTAGGTTTGCTTCCAATTAAAGTCCAGAAACTTTGTTCAGTTCAGAAACATCTATACTGAGCGTCATTCATTCATTCATTCATTCATTTTCTATATTATCTGAACTAATCGGGTCACGGGGAGCCTGTGCCTATCTCAGGCGTCATTGGGCATCAAGGCAGGATACACCCTGGACGGCGTGCCATCCCATCGCAGGGCAAGCTTTGTATATATGGATTTGAATACTTGGGTAAAAATAATTTTTTTTTTATTGTTGTTTTTTTTAAGGACATAAAAATGTGAACATTTTGTAAAAACGTGTTTGTTTCTGATGTCTCAATCAGCTCCTTAGTTCAGTAGCCAAAGCACTAATCAGGGAGTCAGTCTCTCTCTCTCTCTCTCTCTCTCTCTCTCTCTCTCTCTCTCTCTCTCTCTCTCTCTCTCTCTCTCTCTCTCTCTCTCTCTCTCTCTCTCTTTGTCTGTCTCATTTTCTCTCTCTCAATTGCTGACCTAAAAAACTTGGTACTGTGCCAAAAAGAAAAAAAAACTGGGAGCATCCATGCTCATTATGTTTGTTATGAACATGGAAAGATGCCATATTTTCTCAAGCATCTCAGCTTGAAAAAAAAGTGGCTAAAAATAAATATAAAATATAAGTACAGAAATAAACCATCTTCATTACAGTACAGTGAAATTCTTTTTCACATATGCCAACTTTGGAGGTTGGGGTCAGAGCACAGGGTCAGCCATGATACAGCACCCTGGAGCAGTGATGACTAAGGGCCTTGCTCAAGGGCCCAGCAGTGGAAGCTTGGCAGTGCAGAGGTTTGATCCCCTATCCTCCAATTAACAACCTAAAGTCTTATTAATCACTATACAAAATTTATAAATAAGTTTTGGTTTAATACCTCTATATGGCTTCCACTCTCATTGTTCAATGGCCTGTTAAATAGCACTTGAGCTAGTTCCAGTTCAAGGTTAGAACTGGTCAGCACACATAAGTAAGATGTCCATATGTTTACTTCTGTATTTATATATACAGTATAGTAACATCCGAAGTCAGAATAACGATGCACACAGTTTCAAACCCAACTCTGAACACAGCTCACAGGTACTAAAGTATAATAGATTGTTGTAAGGGAACTCTATTCTCCAAGTCTTCCCTAATGTCAGACTTACTTAATTGTCTATATTGCATTTATTACTTCAATGATATGATTAATTCAAGCAGGAGCAATGCAATGGAATTAAATGTCCCAACACAGTAAAATAAGTAATAGCTCTGAGATAATGAATTCAGCTCAGGACGTTACTTATGAGCTGAATTGAGTCTGTAATACAACGTAGAACCCTGTACCTAGACTAGCATGTAGAGCAGAGAGATAGTAGATCATACACTGCACACTGCTGCATATAGGACAATGACTGATTTCCTCAAATGGAAAAAAAAATTCCTGTAACATAAGAGAGATTATTAAGAGAGAGTCTTTCCCTCTGGCTTTTGAGTTAAACACCTCAAAGCCTAAATCCTTTATGTTCACCCAGCTAATCATGCTGAAATGCTGTGGACATTAGTTACTAAATAAATTCTACATACATCTCCCACCTCAGCGCTAGCCATGTGAAACACGCCCGTCAGGCTTATTAACCAAGCAGCTTATCCTTCCTTTCAGCGTTCCAGTCTTAATGAGATGACTAAACCGGGGAATGTTAAACCCCTGTTGTGCAGCGTGTGTGAGTCGCTTCACTACAGAGAGAGAGAGAGAGAGAGAGAGAGAGTGTGTGTGTGTGTGTGTGTGTGTGTGTGTGTGTGTGTGTGTGTGTGTGTGTGTGTGTGTGTGTGTGTGTGTGTGTGTGTGTGTGTGTGTGTGAATGTGATGCCAGTTGCTGAAAATAAATGAGTCTGTGTAGCCACCCTTCAACCCCCCCCCCACCCACCCACACACACACACACACACACACACACATTGCCTCAGTTGCATTGTGCTAACGTATGCCATCCTTCATCATTACGTTTAGCTTCTTTAGAGTTACATCTTTGTTACTGACAAGACTCAGGGGACTTCTAAAAGGTTTCATCTAAAAAACCGTTTTATATCTTACCTTAACATTAATTAATTTTATTTAACGTTGATATTAATATACTATCAATAACATAAACAAATTAACGAACATGAATCAGACACTGAACATCTGCATTAATTACTGCATCAATGGCTAATAATCCCACAGTGACTAATATTGCATCCATCCATTTTCTGTAACCCTTTTCCTACACAGGGAACCTGGAGGCTATACCAGGAGAATTGGGGCATAGGGCTGCCCAGGACAGGGTGCAAACTCATCACAGGGCACCATCAGACAGACTTTCAAACAAATTCACACACTAGGGACAAGAGGAAAGCCACAAAACACAGAGAATATTGAAACCTCATGCACACAGAGTGGAGACAAGGATCAAACTGTGGTAGATGTTAAAGACGAAAATTGGGGGAAATGATGCTTCATGATAAGTACCAGCATGTACAAGTGCTTCTTTTACTTTATGTGGGATTACTAAGTCACATTAGATTCAATTAAATTTCATGATTTAATATGATGCTTCAGTATGGTCTTCAGTGCATTTTTTATTTAGTTTTTGCCACGACAGCTGACTTGTAAGCTTAAATATAGGCTTTTTCTATGTAAACAGGATTAAGTCTTGCATTTATATAAGTAACATTATATAGACAGTATTTTTTTTATTAGACCGCATGAATATTAGATATTAAATGTTGGTCACAAAATCTAGCACACTCTCAGTTTGCACAAGCTCAGTGTCAGAATCTATGAACTTCACATCACAGTCCACAAACTTTATTTAATAGCATGGCCAACATGGCCACCATACAGTACATGCACTCTCAAGAACACGCACTCGCTTCTACATTCACAGTCATCAAGCTATCGATTTAATACACTTCCAAACTCAACTCATGCAAACCGACGTGTACCTGATTGTGGACCTTGATCTTTTGGCTGCCATTTTGGATTTGTTGCTCATTATTTGAAATCCGCATCTCTATCTGCCTAAGGATCTAAGTCATACAAACTCCGAGTAGCACTTATGACAGCATCCTAAATCTGAATACAAATGTGCGAATAGCAATTAACTCTTTACTACGCTTGATAAACTCATCTCTGAATATGAAAGCGTTCTTATTTTCTTCTTAAAGTGTACATGTTGCAGGTCTCTAATACTTTATTCCAAATCCATGTCTTTTTTTTTCATTAGATGTTAAAAAATTCAAGTTCCCTAAATGATTTGAGTCAGAAATCTGATCTTTTCTGAGCAGATTAAATGCTCCAGAGAGGATTATCCCAATTGAGTTAACATAAGTGAGACATCTAGGGTAATCCAGGCGCAGAAAAATAATGAGGTGAAGTGGCTGTGGAGAAAACATGCATCTCATTAAGCTTCCATCTTTGATTATTATTTTCATACTTCTTGAGCTTCAGTGAACGTAAGAGATGCTGGGGATAATTAGGACTGGAAGATGTTTTGCAGGAAAGGCAAAAGATGAAGATGGAGCACATACTCTATGGTGGAGCCTTAAGGCAAAGTTCACATCGTTTTGCTCTGAGAACAATAAGCTCTTCCATGTATTCTGTAGCATTGCATAATCCCTAAGCAAAAACTCTAACCTGTGTCAGGATTATAGGATGTTATACAAAGCCTGGATAAAGCTTATCAACTGGACAGGAGGATTTACAATTCAAGAACATTGCCTTGTTTTGTGTTTTCTGGTTTGCTCTATTGTCTTGTAAATTATGACATCATACTTTTTATTAGTCGATATTGACATTTGGCTTCTTATCACTTGCATTATAGCATTTAAAAATTTATATTTGTAACTAGGTTAGGGTTAGCAATAAAGGTTTGTAAATGGTAATCCTGTTGGGAATACTAATAAAGTTTGTTTGAATATGTTCTAGAAGAATTCTAGAAAAACAAACTTTTAACCAACATGTTTGTTTAGTAATTGCTCATCGGTCCGATTAGTGTATATTTCTGCTTTTACGGAGGAAAGTGACATCATTAATTGGTTAAAGAAAGAGTGGGTGTGGTTTTTACTTAATAAGACACAGAGTAGTGAAGAAAAAGTTGGGAGTCTGTTGTTGTTTGTCTTGTGAGAAATGAGGTTCTTATTTTGAGACAGAAGGAAGAATGTTTAGTTGCTAACACAGCAAGTTATTTGAGCTTCTTTATTTTCTTGCAAGTGCTTGCTTTTGTTTTTCTGTAATTTTTCCCTGGGTGAGAGTTTAATTGAGTTTAATTGATTCCTGTTGAACTTAATTTATGTGTTTTATTTTGCTGTTTTTTTTTTTTTATTATTAATTGGGTGCAAAGTACTTCATCAATATTCTGTTATTTATTTATTAAGTGTGTTTAAATATACTTTGGTTTTCTTATTCTTACTTGGTATTTTTTTGGAAATAAATGCTGTTCATTGTTATTCACTTGTCATGAGTTGATTATAGTTTATCATATTGTAATATTATTTAATAATTTTATTCGGGGAAAACAATTAAAGCGACTAACTATTAATACTTAACTTTGTGATGAGTGTAGAATAGAAATGTCACCTTAACGAGACACTAGAAACACTGTCAGCATTAAGACATGTCTAAAATCTCAGAATTTACAGCATTATCTAGGACACTGAAGAAAATGCTAAACAGGAATCTCCTCAGAAAAGACATCACCGTATCTGTAACAATGATTACTGATGTTTTACAAAGCATTTAAATCCCTCCGAATTAGCTGTTACTATAGAAACAATAACACATTAGTGCATTAATAAACTTCAGCTAAAGAGAATCCTGGGCTATCATGTTTAATGTTTCTCACTGTTTATAATTTATGCAGGGTTAACAATAACTCCTGGCTCTTCATAATCAGACATTTCTCACACTGTATAGTCATAAACTCTGGAATAACCTTCTTATTTGCATATTTGGATAAATACAATGCTAACACTGATTCTAAATTACAAATGTGAAATGTTTCCCAGGATTAAAAGCAGGGTAAGATAAAATACGATGAGATAAAATAAGATAAGATAAGATAGGATAAGATAAGAAAAGAAGATGAGACGAGATAAGATTAGATAAGATGAGATAAGATAAGATAGGATAGGATAAGGTAGGATAATATAAAAAACAGATAAGGTAAGATAAGATAGGATAAGATAGGATAAGGTAGGATAATATAAAAAACAGATAAGATAAGATAAGATAAGATAAGATAGGATAAAACTAGATAAGATGAGATAGGATGAGACAGGATAACACAAGATAAGATCAGACAACATAAGATGAGATAAGATTAGATAAGATAATTTAGATAAGAATGTGTAAATATAAAGTTAAAAAATAGTGCAAAAATATATAGTACAGATATAGTACAGTGTATAAATACAAAAGAAAATAAGTTATTAGTAAAAAGTTAAAAGAAATTACTGTGTATATATATATATATATGTGTGTGTGTGTGTATGTATGGTTTAATCTTGGTATTGTGAAAATTTGGTAGTTTCTTCATAAACATGCTCAATAGTTTCAAAATACTAGATGCATTGTAATTTCTTTTCACCTCCTGGGGAATTCTTCCACCAGGGAAGGTCTAGATCCCTGTTTCAAACTTTCTTGGTAGTCATTATCCATTGTGTTATTGCCTCACTGCAGGCTCACTGGCTTAGTACAAGTCTAATTTGAACATTTTATGTTTGTAAATCAAGTCACCAGCCTCTGGTTGTGGAAATAAATAATTAAAGGTGTGTTAAAAACAAATTGGGTTCATTCACCAGCATGGCGTCTGCGCTGCTTGCTGTGCATGCAGGCTACAAAATAGCTCAGTTCACACCTTGTGATTTTACAAACTGAGAAGCAGGGTGCGGTCGCTTAATCCTGTTTTGTCCCTCATGATTCCTCGAGTCAGGACTTTATTTCTTGAATCCTCCTGTATTCATAAATAAACAATAATTTGGTTGAAATTTTGCATTTATTTCCAAAGCTTTTCTGTAGAAAATCATGCCAAATGAAATAAAAGGAAGGATGACTTTTCCGAGTCGGTCGATTTTCTTCTGTGCATCACACTTTAAATGATATCACCTTCCAGACCATGAAAAATGAAAAAATATCTTTTTATCTAATATAAAATGAAAAGCTTATTGTTCGATTAACATTAGAAACTTTTGACTTGTTTACTCAAGATTTTCTTTTCTAGTAATTTCCTGTTTTTATTTATTTTATTTTTTTTTTAAGAACAGAGAACAACTTTAATGAGTCTGTCTGTGTTTTCCTTTGTTTCTGTCTGCTGTCATTCCCTGCAGTTAATTGTTGGCCACACCCACTTATTTGTTACCATGGACATTAATTGTACTCAATCTCTTCCCCAGGTGTTTTGTCCTAGTCTTTGATTGTCTCCACCTTGTGATTGGTTCTTGTTCACTATATCTACTCTGTTTGTCCACTTCCCTGGTGTTAGTCATTGTTGGTGTAGTATGTTGTCTGTCCCTGTCCCTGTCCCTGTCCCGCTCAGTGTTCTGCCCTGTGTTTGCCTGCCTATCTGTTGTTAATTTCTTGTTTTTGTTAAATAAAAAGTTCAAACTGCATTTGGATCCTCACTCGCCTTTGTCTCATCGTGACAACAACAGATCTGAGTTAATGGATCAGATTAATTACATTCTAAAAATTTCCATTTATCCTCTTTGGATGAAGCAAAATCCTAAACAAAGGCATGTTGCCAAATGTTAGAAACTACAGTAATTTTCTGTTAGCATTTCTGTTCTCTAATTTTCTGTTAGCAACACTGACTTCATTGTTTAAATATTCAAGCTAGACACTTTGAACAAAAGGAACACTTTGCTTTATTTTATGTAGCTGGCATGGTAATTAGACGAAATCTATAATTCTGATGTCATGTCAGTACATTGTCTTGGAAACAGAGGCATCCAATGTTAATTAGAAATAATTTAAATGTCAGCGTTAGCTTATATATATATATATATATATATATATATATATATATATATATACACACACACTATATATTACATTTCAGGGTCAACACATTAAATTGTATTATTCTATGCATAATTTGTTATATTGCTTTCTTGGAAACCTCTGCTCACATTACTAAGCTAACGCTGACTAGGACATGACATCACAGATGTTTATAAATTTTAGTTTTCCTAGCTTGCTAATACAAAGGCTAATTAGAAATATTATACACTGGAAGTTACATTTCAGTGTCAACACAAATGTTATGCTATGGAAAGGAAGTTTATATACTGCTTTCTCTTTCTTAAAATATTTTACAGTTTTGTGTGAAAAAATTAAATAATTGAATGATATTTTGTGACATTTAGTTATTTATTTATTTATTTAGATATTTAGACTTATATTATGTTCTATCTGGGTAAAGAATGAATGGGTAAAGAAATATATTCTATCTGGGTAAAGAATTAATAAAAGAATGTCATCAGCTTCAGCATCCACAAAGTACATTTTCCAGAATACAACAGAGTCTATAAACATGGCCACCACAGACTCCCACAAGAACACATGAACTCATGTCACATTCAGTCACTGGAGTTTCTTATATTGATATTTTCTACTTTTCTGATATATTCTCTTCACCTATGCACATTTGACATGTTATACTATTGGAAATGTACATAACGTGTAAGAATTGACTTAAATATAATGCACCAATGGAGGCAGACACGATTGCAGGTTTGTTATGACAGTAAAGATCTTCTTCTTCTTCTTTTTTTAGTTTTAGATTTTGCTCCTTCTGTGTGGTTTGCTCGTCACCTGATCGTTGTATATATATATTTTGAATCTGATTGGTTAGAATGTTTTAATTAACATTCTATAACAGCAGCAATTCCAGCAGACAAACTATTTTTGTCTCAACATTAAGAAAGCAGAGGCATGTAAGGGAATTGCTGTGTATGACTGCTAATGTAAGTGAGAACAAGAACTCACTTGTTTTTCCGTAATATTGAACTCGCAGACTTTCAATAATATACAAATAGATAGGAATCTTGAACTCATTAATAAATTCAAATTTAAATTAAAATATTAAAAATAAAGTAAATGTAAAAAACAATCATATATTGTGTGTCTTGAGATGCTTTTCTGTTTGCGGTCACTAAATTACTAAAGCCATCCTATTAGCTCAAACCTGACTGTCTGTCCTTTTGTCTTTTTTCTGCACTAGTCTGTGAACTCTACTGTTTTGTGTGAAAATCTCAGATCAACAGTTTTTAAAATCTTCACAGCAGTCCATTAGGCACCAGCAACCATGCTGTGGTTAAAGTCACTTAGATCACATTTTTCCCCATCGTGATGTTGGATGTGAACATTCACTGAAGCTCTTGACCCGTATCTGCATGATTTTATGCACTGTGCTGCTGCCGCGTGATTGGCTGATTGGATATTTGCATGAATAAGCAGGGGTATGAGTGCACTTATGCAATGCTTATGAATAAGATCTAAAGACCTAAAACAGTTCCTGTTATATAAAGTGTTCCTGCCTACGCTATTACCTAGATGGCTTATTTTCACAGAACTGTAGGAGGTTAGTGTGGTAAGTACTTTTTTTTAAGTGTCATTGTATGTTGTATGGTATTTATTTTTTCCACCAAACGTTGCGTTGAGAACAATTTATTAGTGTATCATAGTGAATAGACTTAGGGCCTAGCATCCCGAGCACTCAAAATGCCTCATGCACCATGTCAACTATAGAAAAACAAATAATAATGGCAGTCTGGCAGAGATCCCTCAGGGGTGTCTGGTGGTAAACTGATTTCTATCCATTTCTTCCACCTGCTAGAAGAGAGCAGAAACAATCATCCAATGAGAAGAAATAGAGATGTCTGTTGGTGACAGCAAGCACCAGCCTGCATGCAATTTAGTTCAGAATGAACTTAATAGTCTGGATGTGCATAAAGTTCCATATTACACTTCTATCTTTCCTATAGTTAGCAAACACACAGCCATCGTTTGCCACTTCAATTTAGCAGCAAACACTAATGAATGCATGTACAATTCATTACCTTCATGATAGCTTTTTTTATCCAATCATTATTAATTTGTGTCTATTACAAGCTAAATCGCTTATACCGTCCTTGCAAATTTGTTTATATTCTTCATTTCCCACACTTAATAGTATAATAAAACTAATCTAATCTACAAAACAAGCATGCTTTCTTTCTTTCTTTCACTCTTTTTTTTTAATGGAGACACACATCCCATATGGATCCTGTCCCTTGGCTGTTTCTTACCAGGCACAAAACAAATACACTGGTAATTAGGTGGATTTATGAGGAAACCTCCCTCTGCTCTGATTGCATAGAGCCATAAAATTAGCAAGGGGAAACAATAGCTAGCTCATTTTGCTTTTTTAAATGGAGAAATCAAGCATAAAATATACTCTGTTTAATGACCTGTGCTTGTGTCAGTCAAACTCCAACAGCATAATTAACACTTCACTCAGTCTATGTGAACGGTTTGGCTTCTTTCCATCAAGGTTTGGTCGATTAAAAAGGAAAATAAATAAATAAAAGAAAGAAAGGACAAATGTTGGAAAATAGGAGTCTTTCACAATGAGGCTTCTTTGATATCCGGCTTTACGTTCTTCAAAGTTCAAGCATAAGATCCAAAATAGACTTCAACAAAGAATAACTAAAAGCTCACGGTGCTGCAAACTGTTTTCATTTGTCATTTGTTAACATGTGAAAAAGTTGTTTTTAAGCACCACTAGACACAGCTTGAAAATTGAAAACATTTTTTTCTGGCTTTATTAAAATCGTACACCAAGGGTTAGGGTTGTCAATTAAAAATACCACCAAACAGGATAAATACAAGGTACGCAGCAGGTCAAAATATGTGTTGTTGGGAAGGGGGTCTGCCAGGTAGTTTGGATTTGAACTAAAGGCCCTGTTTAAATGTTTAGTTTTTTTTAGCAGGGGGGAAAAATCATAACTAGCATAGTTTAATTGTATAATTGTTATTGAAGGTTTATCAGGAAATATCGAGAAACAGCAGGCATCAAAAACATTGCAATTCAGAGGAAAAACAAACTAAAGTATCTTTAAAAGCATTGAAAAAATGGTAGCTCAGTAGTTAAGGTGATTACTGATCTGATGGTTTAAGTCCAAGTCCCGGGACCACCAGGGTCAGGACCACTGCTCAGCTGTATTATTAAGATGAATGTAAGTGCTCTAGATGAGGACGTCTGACAAAAGTTTTAAATGTAAATACGTTGCTAGCTTTACTGAGTACTGAGAAAATCTTTTACGATAAAAGACCAATTTAACCAGGAGAAGGAACTGGACAAAGCATTGAAAAAAAAAACACCCAAGCTAGTTTATTAAAGTATGAATCTAATATACAGTATGTGCTATAACATAATTAAATATTATAACAATTAAATAAATAAATAAAAGCTTGACTGTTTCATTAACATTAGACAACTTTAACTTCTTGACTCTTTTTTTTTCTTTTCTTTTGTTTTAAGAACATAGAACAACAGATGTGTGGTAATTGATCAAATTAATTGAAACCAAAAATGTTATCAATCCAAGGGGAATATGAAAGGTAAGGGTTTATTTCTGTATAGTTTCGAATCAGTTAATTAGCAATCTCATGCTCACATTTTATCTAAGTACATGCATCGCTTTCTGAGGTAAACAAACTTTGGCAAAGGTGCTTGCAGAAGATCTCACCATGTCATGGATGCATGATTATTCTTCTTATCCCTCCCCCCCAGTGCAGAAGCTCACACATGCTCACTCAGGTGGTTCGGATTTTTGCTGCACATCAACGTCGTTATTGTTTTAAACATCTCCAAAGATGGAGACCAAGGTTCAGAATAATGAGAAAAATTTGAATTCAGTCACAGATTTTTCCATTACACACACCGGTGCAGTGTGTTGTCTGTTTCTTCACCACAGGCACTTTAAAAAGGTGGCACCTGCTTGTGTTTTTCAAGATTCCAGTGGAACTATCACCGATTCCCCAGATGTGACAGTGACTCCTATTAGCATGTAGATGTATGCAAATGTAATCATACATTCACCGGGGTTTGATTCGTGCTCCGTTTAAGATGTGAGCGTGTTATTAGAAAACAACGATAATGATCTCCGTCAGCTTTGTCATGCATTTGAAAGGGTGGCGCGCTTCGGAAAAACGTCACGCCATCCACTAGAATGGTGGTGAAGTTAATGCGACGCTCCTCATTTATGAAAGCAAATATTCCACACCTGCCAATTTATGAGCTTGATCCTTTCCTCCCACATCTGCTGAGGGAGTTTGAGCTTCATGGTCCCATTTGGTTATTAGAATCAGTAATATCCGTTGATATCTTTCTTCCTGTACAGGAACGTCTGACAACCAGGTTTTTGTCTTGAGATTCTCTATAGTGTCAGTGTTTTGTAAGGAACTGGAGCCCCTTCCACTTGTATTCTTGGGATAAGCCCCAGATCCATTCTAACAAATATAAACGATCTAATGAATAATCCGTGAAGGTCCATCTGAGTAAAACTAGATGCAATTCCCCATGGGAGTAAGTGCTGTTTTGTATTAGCAGCATGTCAAGTAATGCTACGAAGCTCCACATAACAGCCTGCTAGAGGTGTAATGCATGGCTCTTTCAACCAATAAAATCAATAAACTCTCCATCCTGTTCTAACCAATGCGGATTATGCTTTTTAGTCATAGTACTTGGGTTAATGCTTGAATTCCTGAGCATGATAAGGAGTGGACTATCAGGTCTGTTTTTTGTTTTCAGGCTGACTAATAAGGATATTTTGCAATTAATGCTAATTTTACGGTGCTCAAATTCCAGTTATTAATGTCTGGATTTTTTTATTCTTAAATTATATGGTCATAAATCAGACAGAAAGCAATGTGGTCCAACATGGATAAAAACCTTTACACCTGCTTCAGTGGATAATATAACCTAGATTCTGTCAAATTGTTGCAAAGAACTTCTGCTATACTTATAAACACAATGCTTTTCTCATTCTAGGATTCATATTCACTATATACAGTGCTTAGCATACATTTCTACACCTCTATATGGTCATCATTTTTAATCCCACTATCTGGTGTCACCCAGAAGAGGATGGTTTTCTCTCAAGGTTTCTTTCTCATTTTATCGCAGTGAAATTTCTTCCATGTTTTTTGTTGTTTTTTTTTGCAGTGAGTTTTGTTTATTTGGATTTCTGTAAAGCTGCTTTGTGACAATGTCTATTTTTTTTTCTCTTTTGGAAACTCAAAGAATTCTAACAATGTGTTTTCCTTGCTATGGAATAACTTGATGCACTGACAATGTCTGGTGCTCATGTCCTGTAATAAAATGCAGGAATAATAATTAGGTTGATACAACAGTACAGTAAGCATCGTAGGCCGAGTGTACGCTGCTAAGATAATGAACATGAACTGACAGCTGAATAACATACTACACAGACTTTGTGAAAATATACAGTAAATGAACAGGAACTACATCTTACTCCTTTACACGTAACCTGTTGAAAACTTTTTAAACATAAAACTCAGTGCTAACAGCTCACTGCTGGCTAGGTGAGAGATTATAAATAACAGCTCTTATGTGACCCAGTATGTATGGTACTATTATTAGCAGGAGCAAACACTATCATTAGGCGCTAGATTCATTGACAGGTGCAGTGAGGACGCTTTTCCAAAGTGAAACTAAACCCCCAAGCTCTACTGCAACCCTACTCGATCCAAGGCAAGTAATATATATAGGCTGCAGCAAGCTAATGCACTTCCTCCACATCGAGCCACTCGCTAACATTATAAAGCCTGGTATCCAGAATTAAGACGCATGTGTGCCCTTGTCATGGCCACTATTTAAACAGGGGAAATATAAACAGTGCTAAATACAATGGGTTGAGATTTTCCCCAAAACATTGCAAAACGATTGTTAAGATCATGATCATGATCTTAATCAAGAATCATTCATGATCAATACATGATCCTCTACCACAAGAGCCACGACCGAAGACCAACACAAAGGACTAGCACTTAACACAAGAGCCGTAAAAGGCTTTAAAGTGCACAGTAATCTCACAATATACCAGAAGTAAAAGGAATTAATATACATTTACATAACTCTCCATAACCAAGTTATTTACAGACTGTGACAAAAAATAATTTTATTGGCTTTAAGGTAGACACGATGTGTGATGAGCGGATGTAAAGTGGTTCTAATGATCTACTGTATAACGTTAGAAAGTAAGTGTTGGTGTGTGTAAGAATGTGCATTGACAGATTGCAGTGTAGTAATTGAGTTTCCAGATCAGTAAGCCTGGTCTTGGTATTCAGTTTCCACGTAGTTTTCAATCCTCATTGTTGAGTTAGATCGTTATCAAGATATCTACCTTTCTCTGTTACACCAAAGTACTCTACTAAAGAAGCAGCTCTGTTGCTTGTCCACTATGGCATGGATGGGGTTTGCTGTTGTTCAAGATCCTCTTAATTTTGTCGACCATTCACCTCCAGGATGTCCATTTTGCCACATAGAAAGGAGCAAGATAAACTTTTTAAGCTTCTTTTCAGCTCAGAGCAGAATATTGTACTTCTAAAATATTGTACTAGGGCACTGGTGGCTTAAGTGGTTAAGGCTCTGGGTTGCTGATCGGAAAGTCACCAAGCTGCTGCTGTTGGGCAATTGAGCAAGTCCCTTAACCCTCCCTGATCCAGGAGCGCTCATAGCTGCGACTGTGCTCGAACACAACCGCATCAGTTAGGAAATGCGACGAAAAGAATTTCACTGTGCTGTAATGTATATGAGCCGATAATAAAGCCTTCTACTGTATACCCCAGTTTCATTTCATTTCAACCACAGATTGTGAACGTATTCAGCACCTGAAGGATCACAGGAAGTAGAGTCATACCTTTCCTATAGACCTCTTCACTTTTGGTCTTCCATTATAGACTTTTGATTTAGAATCACGTACACCACAAAAAGATAGACTTGGCTACCATTTTGTTCTTCATCCTATATGGAAAGCAAGTGGTAGCTCAATGGTTAAGGTGTTGTAATACCGATCAGAAGCTTGGACTACCAAGTTGCTACTGAGCAAGTACTGTATACTCAACTGTATAAATGAACAGGGGAAACAAAGTTTCTCTGGGAAAATGCTGCAAATGTATTTATAGTCCACAAGCAATTCCCAGGTGTTGGACATGTTGAGTAGCAGTTTGATGTTCTCTGCTGCTCCAGTCCACAAATCCGTCATCTTGTCCTCTAAGTCCTTCCAATCCATATCACTCTAAAACCATCAGTCATCAGAGGAAAGAATTATAATGCCCTGTGTTGTGCTTTACACCTTTATAGCTAGTAATGGCATGTATGTATACTGTAGATAGATAAAACTGAAACCATATCAGTGCTGTCCACGTCATTTACTTGTTTTCTTCATTATTAGACTTACCCTTCATTTCTCAATGGCTTTCAAACCACAGATTGTATTTTATATGGTTTTTCAGCCTGGGTTATGGTGCATTCACACATGCATAGATGTTATCGCTGTTGCAAGACTCCTGGTTGCCATAGTGATAACGTTTCTCAGTGTGTAATACAGCTAGTATTCCGACTGACAACAAATCAGTTTCTTAAGGCTAAAATGAAACATTCTGGAGGGAGATGTGGTGTTTGTGTACAAAGCACAGCAGTGTATATCTGCATATCATACGAGACAAAAGAGAAGCAGTGTTTGCAGTTTGTCATGGATCACGACGCTCTACTATCTTCAGTCCCATTGGTAGTTTCTCCATATATGTAATGTAACGGAATACAAATACTTCGTTACTGTACTTAAGTAAAAATTTCACGTATCTGTACTTTACTTCGCTATTTAAATTTATGTCAACTTTCACTTTTACTCCACTACATTTTTGAGATAAAATGTATACTTTTAGTCCGTTATATTTCCAATAAGCATCTTCGTTACTCGTTACTACAAAATAAAATCAGAAGAAACGTGTGCGACTGCAATAAGGGAGGTTTGGTGAATCACTGCTCCTAGATTGTCACTGCACATCCGCATGCATGCTCTACGGAGAAGCACAGATACGCACAGCATGCACGCTCAGTCAGAGCTGGAGGCGTTTATCTATAACGGCGGCAACCAAAAGCAGTGAAATGTCACTATTCTTATTACCAGAGTTGATAGCACAAACAAAATATTAATGCAGTATCAATACTAAATAAAAATAACATTTATTGATTTGGACTTTGTCTTGTGAATATTTGTTTATTAATGACTGCATTCATTGGACACACTGTTTGTAGAGATTGCACACATACATGAACTGATTTGATTCAAGACTGGCATCATAACATCATGCATAAAATTTTGGTGTCCACTTTTGCCATTTAATAATACCATAACTTTTGGCTTATGATGTATTCATATAATATATAATATAAAACTCTTCTTGATTTAAATTCTCACTGAGGGCTAAAACCCCAAAAGATGAAATCCTAGAACCGGCCCTGATCTTATGCCTACCGAAAATCACAGAAATTTTACTTTTATTTTAAATACTTAAGTACATTAAATATCAGAAAATGACTTTTGATACTTAAGTACAGTAAATATCAGATACTTTAAGACTTTTACTTGAGTAATATTCTAAAAGGTGACTTTCAATTCTACCAAAGTCTTTTTCTAGTACGATACTTGTACTTTTACTCAAGTATTGCTTTCTAGTACTTTATATAACACTGCATATATGCAAAGTTCAGCTTTTCTCCTCATCTAGTCCCCAATGCTCACTGTCAGTCATGTCATCAGAAGTCAGAAGCCCATTGTATAATTCGAGTCCTTTAGTGTGAGAAGTGCAAAATATTATACAATTTGTCTTACAATTTATTACCGACAGTGAAATCCTGGAACATAAGTGTACACATTACCTGATGCACTAATGTACAGTACTAATCATAGTGCTAATGTAAATTATAAATTATAAAACATTTCATTTGATAGCACAGTCTAGGCTTTTATTTATTTATTTATTTATTTATTTATTTATTTATTTTTGCTGTTATGCACTAGGTCAAGCATTAAATAATGCAAATTTCCCCCATATAATCATCTCTAATTAGTCTGAGGTAATAGATAAATGATGCAGTGATGCGAAAAGCCCTTTTTCCACACTCCAGGGATACCAAGAGCCTCTCATGCTCCTCTCATTTTTTATCTCTTCTTTTCTTTTCTCTTCACTCTCGGTCCATTTAGCATTTTAGCTCTGCTTTGTGCATCTAAACAACAAAAAAATCACTGTATTGTGACTTACTGCTCCATACATATACTCCACACTGGGCTGCTATTACATGTGTTTCTCTCATTCTTCTTCCCAAAACACTCTCACATAGCACATGCTGCCTCTTCTCTTTTATTCCCTTTCTCCCTATGCGTCTTCTAAATTTTATTTTCTACAAGTGCCTCATTCAGTATCTTCGTCTTTCCCTCAGCCACACACGACCAACAGTATTGTCAGACAACTTGCTAGTCTATTGTATTGAATATACTTAGCTGAAGAAAGGATCAACATCATTTTTCAATTTTATGCTGACTTTAATATAGTTAAGAAATTATTCATAGTACTTCAATAGAGATATCCTTATTCAGGCTTCAGACTTGAGCTCTAGACAGAGATTAAATAAGACATCTGAAATTCAAATTAAACACACATTATTTGTCTAAACGTTTATGTGATTGGCTTCGGATTAGCTTCAGTGGTAGGTTAGCAAATCTAAGTGTACTAGCTATGTACATCTGTTTCATCCAAACTTTAATTCTCTTTGTAATGTCTTTAAAAAGAGGTAATAAATGAGCACACAATGAAACCACTTATTATTGTTATTGACATTTTTTCATATTGGTGTCTCAAACAGTGAATAGGAACAAATCGCAGATACAGTTTTGAGTTTTGAGGAATCATCCAATCACATTGTTTGAATATGTCTTATAGTGCATCATACTTCATTTTAAATGTTGGTGTGATCCTTGCTACAGTACATTGTCTGTGAGAGTTTTGTACAGTAAGTGTACGTACTTTAGAAATTTGTCCCACTTGGTTGTGTAAACGTAGGGTTAAGTAAATTGTCCTGAAGTGGTGGCTCAACTGGTTAAGGCTCTGGGTTGTTGATCGGAGGATTGGGGTTCAAGGCCCAGCACAGCCAAGCTGTGTAGCTGCCCCTGCACTCTCACCCCAACCTTCTCAGTTGGGGTATGTGAAGAAAAGAATTCCGCTGTAATGTATATGTGGTGATAATATAGGCTTCTATGCCCTGTTCTATTCTAATCATTCTGGTATTGCTAATCGTAGGCTAGATAAACTTATATGTCGTATCAAAGCATTGTTTGAATACTCAGATCAATGACTTATTCCTAGATTGCTGTTAAATCTTTAAACAAAGCTAGCTAGAGAGTGTGAGAGCAGCATCCTCTGGATGGTAGTAAATCCTTTACTGATACATTGTTGTATTGATTCATTCTGAATTTTCACACTGATTTGTAACCTCCCTTGAGTCTCTTTGGGTTTTATTAAGCTTTGTTAAGATTATTTATACTGTACGCACCAAATGTGTACTCGTGCTTCATTCATTCTTGTGCAAACAGAGTTTGGGATGATTATCGTCAAATTGTCTTCCGCTGAGCACATGATTAAACCCTGAGAAGCAACATAAACTCAAGGATTGTGTAAAATATATTGTTTTTTTTAAATGTACATTTTTGATGTAGATCCTATTAAAGATGTGTATAGATGTGTATAGGTTTCGTTACACAAAACCTATTTTTCCTTACGTTCGACAGATTTAATGCTGAGATCTGCTGCTGCGGTTGCATGATATTTATTCATGAACAACTCTGCTACACCATCAATGTGTGAAATGTGAAATATAGCATTTGCATGTAACTACACAAAGTGCAAGGCAGTATACATGAGGTCAAAGAAGTATCAGTGCTTAACAAGTGTTGAGGAGAATTTTACAGGCACTTCACTGAAAGGTCAGCGTGTTCTAAATGTTTTTTTCTTTTAATACCAATTTAATAACCATTTACATTTGTATTAATGGAAAAAAAAACTAAAAAAAATTGTAAAAAGTGTTTTGCAGTGATTATAAAAGCCCAACAAGTCAAGCAGCTCAAAAAGAATGAAAAGTTACGAAGGGTGCTTTTATCAGTTTTATTATTATTTTATACTTTTTTTTCTTATATTTGTTTTTCCTTTCTTATTTATATGCACAGTGCTGTAATTTAACGTTTCTACAGAAACTGATCTCATTAGAAAATTGTACTGTTTTGAAACAAATAAGACCAATACAGCTGGGTTTCATTCAATTTCTTACAAATGAAGTTGAAAGAAAAGGTAGGAATGCTAACACAACCCACATAAACACTCTGGGAAATGCTTAATCACTCTTCTAACAACACCGTTTACATGCAGATGTCAGAAAGCCTTTAATATACATCCAGATTCTGTCAAAACCTTAACATTCATACACAGATCAGCCATAACATAAAAAACACTGGCAGGTGAAGGGAATAAAGTTGATTGTCTCATTACAATGGCTCCAGAGACAAGGTGAAAGATGCCCAAGGCTCACATGGATTTGGGGAGTGAAGGCAAGCCTGCCTGGTCTGATCATTTATATAGAACCCTGCCTGGGTTTTTGTACTTTGCCAACAGACCCTTTAAAAAAAAAAAAAAAAAAGGTTCTATTTAGGACCATTGGAAAGCACTAAAACTTTCATATGAAAACAGTTCTATAATTCAAAGAAAAAACTTTAGTATCTCTATGTAAATAACGCTGCTAGATCTAGATGAAAAGAAGTGTTCATGAGTTCAACATAGGAATTTTTGTGAAATTTCTGTGCTTGCTGTTGTATGTTTAAATCTGGAGAATTTAATCACAGACTCGCAAGCAGCTCCAGAAAATCATATTTCTCCGCTTAAAAATATTAACTATGGATATAGCTCGTTATGATTTTGAAAAGTAATGTATATTTTATTCAGATTTGTTATTTCACAGATTTTTTAACAAAACCTGTCCCATTAAATGATGTTGTGAAATATACCGTTAAGTATAAAAGTCCTAGGCTATTATGCAGTATAATGTCATATTATTATTATTATTATTATTATTATTATTATTATTATCGTGCCATACAGTTCTCCCAATAAAACAAATATAAAGTTATTTAGCAATTGTCGGGTTAAAATAAAATAAAAAATAAAATAAATTATATCTGGCAGACAGTTTGCTACACTATTTCTCTCTCTCTGTGTGTGTGTGTGTGTGTGTGTGTGTGTGTGTGTGTGTGTGTGTGTGTGTGTGTGTGTGTGTGTGTGTGTGCGATAGACTCACTTTGGACAGCAGCAGTATGATTAGAAAAAGAAAGCTGTTAGTCCGAGGGCAGCTTGCATTTATGAGTTTGGCCTTCCAAAGATTGTCTGGAGATATGAAAAATAAATAAATAAATAAATAAATAAATAAATAAATAAATAAATAAATAAATAAATAAATAAAGGAAGATGTGAAGAAACAATCCAGGCCTTGCTGTAATTACAATAAAATTAGCACCAAGATGAGATTTCAGATTTCAGGATATGAGTAAAAATATCTAGTGTGAATATGAACAGAGCTGCAAACCGAGCACTGAACAAAATGTCATTCATTAAAAAATGGATTTGTCAGTTATTTTATTTCTCTGTTAAACGTTATCTTAACAAAACGTTATCTTAACAACAAAAAAATAATTACTCATTTGATTCTGTTTCTTGATCCCAAAAATACAATTTTTAAGGTTTTATTACTACTATAAGTCGTAGTAGTAGTAGTAGTAGTAGTAGTAGTAGTAGTAGTAGTAGTAGTAGTAGTAGTAGTAGTACTAGCGGTAGTATACACATATTTCAAACAGGAAGTCCATACACTTTATCATTTTTTTTCTACTTTCGGCTGTTCACTTGTTCGTGTTTGCCACAACACGGAAAGGAACCCAGGCTGCTGCAATGAGAGCAGAGGATCCTGCTTCTGGTGGCCATCCATACACATTATAAATAAAAAAAAGTAGTTTATCAGCAGAACTCCTCCCTTTTATTGAATTGTTTCTACCATTTCACTGTTAATTATCTACACAGGGATATAATTCCAAAAAGTAATGGCACTGATTTTAATTAACTTATTCACTGAATTATTAAACATTATGGATTTTTTTCCTTAAAAAGAAAATAAAATTGGGGTTGAAGTGCAGAACCACAGTTTTCTATTTAGAACTGCAAGGAGTGTTGAATTGCCGTTTTTCTACCATAAAAGCAACATGACGGAAAACAGATCATGAAAATTATGTCATTAGAGTGTCCAGCATATACATATAACATATACAGTATACATGTTTCTTTGTTTTGTTCACACTGTTCAACCTTAACCTAAGATTTTTAGATCCTTCATATGTCTCAGGTTTATTGTTCTACTCTTTGTTCCTTCAGTCATTTGATATTGAGCCGAAATGACTGCTTGAACTCTTGACTCGAGTGTTAATGAAATGGCTACACCAAAGGCCACAAGAAGTCGCTTTCAATTAACTGTGCCTCGTCATCGGCGTTAACGAGAGAAGTGCTAATTAGAAAAGCGCGGACGACGTTATTGCTCAGGGGATGCTTTTTATTGAAGGAAGGCAACACTGTACTGTTGAAATTAATATCAGTCAAAGTTAATTAGATACCACAGAGGCAAATTTCTGACAAAACAATCCGTGTCATTCATCCATATATACACCTATATACTTTATAGTGATGATTTATTTATTTATTTTCTGGTCTAATGTTTAAATGATAAAAGTTTTTCCCCATGTCAGTCAATGAATTATTATGTGCATAATAATTCAAATTAACGGCAATGCTGAGCAACAGCTGATAAGGAATGGGAAAGAAATCAAGACGAGCTGAAGAAATGCTGAGGGAGGTTTTGATGAGCTGAAATAAGATAAGATGTGATGAGGTGAGATTAGTCGCAGAATCAGTATTGCGTGCAGAGCCAGAGAGTTAAAGCCGTGTACAGATGAAACGTTTAGTGTGGGGATGTTTTAAGAAATGCACATTGTGAATCACTTGCCATTTTTCCTTCACAAGTGCCCCTTTGGAAGATGGCATTCTGAACGAACAGGAAGGGGTTACAAATTCCTGGCTCTTACTGTAGCTAAGTCTCTGTGCTAGCATCTCAAAACATAAGCCTTGTTTTTGAAAATGATGCTAGATGACTCAGGATCACATTGCACTTTGACTGTTGAAGACCGGTATTGGAATTATTTTATTTATTTCTTTTTTTAATGACATTAATATCCAGAATATTTCATCAGACATTTTCACATGTCTCCTCAGCAAGATATTTACATTTACAGCATTTAGCAGATGCCCTTATATCCAGAGCGACTTACATTATCTCATTTTTAAACAACTCAGCCATTGAGGGATAAGGGCCTTGCTCAGGGGCCCAACAGTGGCAGATTGGTGGACCTGGGATCAAACTCACAACCTTAGTCCAACACCTTAACCACTAGGCTACCACATGCCTTTTGGCCATATTTGTCGTATGGCGGACAATAATAAATGCACACTACTGTACATTGCTACCTTCTTGCACAACACATTTCAATACCTCATTCATCTTCTGCTACTACATAAGTTTGTATGTTTACAATTGTTGCACAGTGTACTTTATAATACAGTGTGCACACTCGTTAGTGCTATTTTGTGTACTTTGTGTATTTTGTCTTGTAGTGTTTTATATTGTCGGTCTGCACTGTCCTTGTACTTGCACTAGACTGTACATGTTTCACTTTATGTGGCTAAGATTTAAGTCCTTAGCTCTTTGGGGGTTTTTTGGTTTTATTTTATGTATATTAACGTTCTTTGTCGCACCACGGTCCTGGAGAAACGTCGTCTCGTTTCACTGCGTACCGCATCAGCTATATATGGTTGAAATGACAATAAAAGCTTATTGACTTGACTTGAATAAAATGAGCAGTAAAGGGGTCTTGTGTTTTCAATACATCGGATTTTTGCAGAACATGATCATAAAATCATACTTATTTCACCACATGGCATCCATTCAGTCAAAGAGGCACAGGAGTGGAGAAATAAAATTCCAGCAAGCCCCAATTCAAAGTCCATAAACAATGAAAACTTGTATATACTGTATGCCAAGTATATGATTGACTTCCAAATAGTAAAATATTTCATTTTGTGATTTGGGAATGTTTAATACAGTATCTGTATTAGGTTCACTATTATGCATGCTCCTATATTTGCTTTTGTTTTCTGCTTCATTTCTTTTCCTGTTTTTACTTCCTTATTGATCTTTTTTTTTATTTTTTTTATTTAATGGCCTAGTTTGAACAGCAGAGCTTCTTTTGTTGGAGGAATCTGCTTCTCATCACGTGTGAGTGTGTTCAACATGATTTGGGTGTGTAGCTTAGTAGTGAATCCTCATGGCTACTGGTGCTGGCTGTACATTGTGTCAGAGCCGCTGTGTAAATGAACATGCCTGGTACATTCACCACCATTAAATGAACAGCTGTGAATCTGAAAAATCTTCACACAATTCAATTTAATTCGATTCTGTAGGACTTAATTGAGCACTGGCGAATTTCTTGCATACCCCATACTCCAGCTGCACTCCCTCCACCCACGATCATTCTGTCGGCTCGCTACTGTACGAGTACGCTAGTAAACAAAAGACCTCGATCGTTAGTCCTTGGTGCCGCAAACACGTCAGAGTTTCCACTAAATTCACACTTCTACCAGCTGCACCTGTAACAGATCCCAGCATTTTGTAATATAGTCCTGATTATTGCCATGTTCTTATTGGAGCCATTCTTCAGACAGAAATGGACCACAGAGGAACCATTCCAGAAATGTAAAAATGTTTTTTTTTTTTTGAATGATTACCTCAGAACCCTCAAGAAACCATCTGCCTTTGAAAACTTTTTTATCCAATTTTTAGAGAAAGTAAGAGAAGTAAAAAAAAAGTAGCAGGGTGAGAAATTAAGCCTTTATCTAACCTATATTAAGAGGATTATTACCACATTATGGGAATGAATATTACAGCACTTTATTGCTACAAAATGAGCTTTTCTTCTGGAACGTTACTAATCATCTCGAGCACTTCGTTCAGCTGAGGCAGGGTTATTATTGATGTCTAGGATCACAGCTCCATAGATGTTTTTTCTTATATTGCCCTTAACCGGGGCTGTATATATATTTTTTAAAAATTAAAAAAAACTGTCGTATTTGTGACAGCGATTAATCTGATGTGGGGTTTTTTTTATTTGTTTATTAACAAAAAATAATCACCACAATGATTCTTTAATTTTTTTATTCATTTGTTCACTTCTAATTTTGTTAAACAACATGAATAAAAAATCCTTTCCAGTACGGGGATGTCAATGCTCCTTGTTTTTTTTTGTTTTTTTTAATGGTGCAAATGTTCCAGTGCACTGGAAGGATTTTGCGATCGAGTAACAGACAGCACTTTGGATTTCCGATGCTATGATCAGCACCCTGAATACTGAACTATGGAGCTGATTGAGACACATCCTCACTCTCATCAGCGCTGGTTCATTCCATTGACAACATGATAAACTGAGTAAAGAGAACACACTGTGTATATACAGGATGATTGTTTTGATATATGTTTTGTAGCTAGTGTTGTTGTTTTTGTGACTACACCACACCAGCGAAGCGAAATCAAATGCCCCTTTTCCACCGAGACAGTTTGAGTGCTGGTTCAGAGCCAGAGCCTAATTTAGAACCAGTTCTTTCTGTTTCGACAGCCAAAGCACCAGGTCTGAACCAGGAAAAAGTGGTTCATAAGTAGCACCAAAACGTTGCTGAATTCCCTGTCAGGTACAGCAAAGCTAGCCAATCATGGTGTGTTATGGTGTCCGGTGACTTTACGATCACAAGGGATACCAATTCATTATATTCTATTTGCCATCGCAGATGACTTTTGTTTGAATTGCAGGTGACTTTATCAGCTTTCTCTATCTGGTTTAGTCAATAGACTGCAAACATTACATGAAATAAGTAAGGAATCTAAAGCGTGTCCTGTTTTACTCTGCTGTCTCACACATAGGAGCAATTTGTAGTCACAATTGAGAAGGATCGACACTGGGAGAACTTGTATACACAGACAGCTCAGGATCAAACCTGAGACCCTGGAGCTGTGAGGTGATGATATTACTCATTACCTGTCACCAAGTAATTGTATAATCTGCAGTCTAATGGGCCACCTTTCTCTGCTGATGTAGTAATGATAGCTATTAGTACTTTTTAAGAATAAGTAATTGATTAACGCTGCTTGGGTGTGTGTGTGTGTGTGTGTGTGTGTGTGTGTGTGTGTGTGTGTGTGTGTGTGTGTGTGTGTGTGTGTGTGTGTGTGTGTGTGTGTGTGTGTGCGCGTGTGTGTGTGTGTGTGTGTGTGTGTGTCTGTGTGTGTGTGTGTGTGTGTTTCTTTTTCAATTGTTCTCTATCTTTGTGTTTGTGTGCATTTGTGTGTATCTGTGTATTTTTGTGTTCCTTTTTCAATTCTGCTTTGTGTGTGTATGTGTGTGTGCGTGTGTGTGTGTGTGTGTGTGTGTGTGTGTGTGTGTGTGTGTGTTCCTTTTTCGATTCTGCTCTGTGTGTTTGTGTTTTTTGTACCCTTTTCAATTCTACTCTCTCTCTTTCTCTTTCTCACTCTCTCTTTCTGTGTGTATGTGTGTGTGTTTGTGTGTGTGTGTTCCTTTGGTACCATTTGGTCTATTTGCTCTGCCTCATATCTGCCTGGCTAAAAGCATGTTCTAAATGCCAGATGTGCTGATTAACTCTTTTAACCAGATGCCAAAAAGTGGACTTTCTGTCTGTTTGAAGAGAGCGCCCATGTTCAGTATTGAATATATTTATGATGTCACACTCCACAGTGATAATTAATGTCCGTATCAAAGCCGATTTGCAGATTTTGACGTATTCCTTTTTTGTACCTAGCCTACTAGGTCTAAAGGTTATAATTTGATTGTCATGGATGTAATCGGTGTTTCACTATAATAAAAGCACAGAATCACACAGAACCAACTAACCAACCTGAGTCCTGAATAATCTTAAAACAAATTTAGGGTGAAAAAATATTTCACTTCTTTATACTGATTCAAAATGTCTAATAAATGGATGAACGCCAGTGTACTGCAAGAAAAGGTTAAGTAGCTGTTTGAGTTGCTCCTGCATGATCCTCACTATGGGAACGGATATTACTGCAAATCTCTTTCTCTTTTATCCTCTTGCTCTATTCTTTTTTCTTCTTTAAGACATGTTTTATCTGTTTCTCCTATTGCTTTTAGTCCCGCTTCCTCATCACAGGAGTAATCAGTCATTGTTTTTTTTTTTTTGCTTTTTTTTGCTGTTCTTGAAGGAATTTATTTTCAAGCAATTTTTTTTTCCGCCAAGATTTTTTCCCCCAAAATGTGTGTACAGTAAAATTACATGTTATATCGTAGCATGGAAACAGCTGAGGTCAGAGCATAGGATTAGCCACTGAAAGAACGGTGTACTGATGAAAAACATATTTGATGAGGGTATCATTGTATTATTTTCCAACCAGTAGCCCAAAGCCTTAACATCTCAACCAGCACAATGTTGTAGAAATGATGAAGCAAATTTAGCACACAAACATTAAAAAAAAATTCTCTACTTTACAGCCTCTAATCTATTTACATCCAAATTATATCTGTGTATTGTGCTTTCTGTTGAAGATCTACAGAGAACAACATACATTTCAGCCTCAATTATAGCAAACATTATACCTTGCTCACCATAACTACAAAATAAAAATAAATAGAAAAAAAAAACCTTGTTTACTTTCGACCGTTTTGTTGCCTTTACTTCCTATATTCATCATTGTTCATCTCGTTTTTTGTCATTACTTCCATTGTTGTCTCAAAGATTGTAAGGGTTCAATTCCATCGAATGTACCTCATGTCGTGTCAGCATCAGATTCATCTGCGAACTCCAGGTTCCCACTTTCCACTCACACCTTATATACCTACAGTATATAAACACAGCATGCACATTAAGCCTTGTCTAAATCTCTGACAGTTTCTGATCTTGACCTTGTTTCATGGATAACATTTGCCTTAATTAAATAAACCTCACCTGCGACTGCAACCGTCTCAACCTCGATTTTACGATTTACGATAAATAAATAAATATTAACATTTCGAGATCTGATTGTGGCTCGACCCCGGAACAAGACACGTAGGCATCTGGGTTGTTGTAACATTCTAAAATATTTACGTTCTATAAAAAGAGCATTATAAAAACAATTTTAAGTTGTACAAATTAGATTCATCAATAGTATTAATACAATAACATTACTTTCTGTCAGTTGAAATAAAGAAGGAGCATCCACTAATTTTTATTTATTTATTTATTTATTTATTTATTTATTTATTTATTTATTTATTTATTTATTTATTTATTTATTTATTTGGTATTATTCACTTCATTATGTCCTTGGGGTATACAAACTTTTGCTCTTGCCCTATTTCATAATTCTTACTTCCTATACTGTACCTCCTAGAGCTTCCAGTTATTATAATTTCTTTTCTAATTCCCAGTTTTGTTCCTTCCTAACACACCTGTTCTGGATATGAATATGGATTTGTCCACACAAGGGACAGAGAACTTTTCAGCTGACAAAGCCAAACAAAAGGGAAAAAATACTTAGTTTATTTAGTAGACGTACATTTTGAAGCTGAAGTGCGCAGTAAGTCCAGCCATGCAACTTACATTCTGATGTGTTAGGATTTTCAGCTTCACTCAGATAAAAAGCCTGAGCCAAGCTGCTGCGATTACCTCTGATGATATCAGGGAAGATATTGTTGAGTATTTATACAGAAGAAAGGTGTAATATTTAGTCATCTATTGAAAAACTAAAGACGTCAGCAGAAACAGACGTCGTGGTTGACTTGTAAACTGGCGGGTTTATTACGAAATGGATTATCTAAATTACAGAAGAAGTAACTGTCACTGAGCGTCTATGTTCGTTACCTTTATCAAAACAGAAAGAATTTCTTGCACACATAAAAAGGATATTACATAGTTTATAAGATCAGGACATAAATAAATGGCATCACACAGTTAACCCTGGATATAATATATTCAAAATATGGTTCTTGATTGATCCTGGCTCTAAGATTTGAAGGAAAAGCAATCACAGGGTGATGCAGAGAACTCAATAGAACCCGATAGAACGTATTATACCCTGCAGAACCCTGCAGCCAGGAGGGTGGCTCAAGTGGTCAAGGTTGATTGTGATCAGGGTTTAAGCCCCAGCACTGCCAAGCTGCTACTGTGAGCCCTTGAGCAAGGCCCTTAACCCTCACTGCTCAAAGGGTGCTGTATTGTGTTTGGCGCTGCGCTCTGAAAGTAAAGAACAGATTAGAACAGGCATAGAAGCCTTTATTATCGCCACATATACATTACAGAACAGTGGAATTTTTTTCTTCACATACCCCATCTGAGGAGGTTGGGGTCAGAGTGCAGGGGAAGCTATGATACAGCACCCTGGAGCAGGGAGGGTTGAGGGCCTTGCTCAAGGGCCCAGCAGTGGCAGCTTGGCTGTGCTGGGCCTTGAACCCCGATCCTCAACCCAGAGCCTTAACCAGTTGCGCCACCACTGCCCCTGTATTTTACTGTGCTGTAATGTATAGGTGACAACATGGAGGCTTCTGTTCTTGCTGCAATGAAGGTTTCACTTCCTTTTTTGGGAAGCTACAGAATGCTTAAATATCCAAAAAACAATCTTGTCTGAGAATTTATTTCATGCCTAAACTGCTCTTAAACTGCTCTTCTTTTTCTTTCCATTGCTAGTAATCCATGGCATAGCCTGGCACGAGTACAGAAAGGCCGTATGTCTTTATACAGAATTATACATTTATGACTTTGAATAAATTGTACTGATTGCTCTATCACTGGATAAACGCTACATTGCTTAGGATTATCTTACATTTTCCAACCAGTGAGCTTACTACTCTCACACTGCATGAATGGATCTCTGAACAGCTGGGGCGCTTAGACTGTATGAGTATCTCACGCTGTGGGGGAACCGACGAATCCAAAGGTAAATGTCAATTGCTGCTCTAAAAATGTTGACAACCAGACAGCACTAATGAGACGACATTTCGTAAGGGGTTCTTTAGTTTCCTCTGACCTCCCAAAACATGCTGGTCAGTGTGTTGGCCATTCTAAATTGCCTCATGGTGAGAAAGAGTGTGTGTGTGTGCATTTTGTGTGTGTGTGTGTGTGTCCTGTGATGGACTGGCATTTTATCTTGGGTGTATTCCCACCTGTACCTGATTTAAATGAGTAATAGCAAGAAAGGTAGAAAATTATGGGTGCCGAAGTGATCCAAAAAACACCATCATTATCCATATCCCTTACTTCCTGTTTTTGCCCCATATTGTCAGCTTTGTAATTATCAAAGTCCCTATTTTTCTTCTCATTAGTCACACTGATGTCTCAGTGTGCGCCAATGTTAAAATCCGTCACAATGTCTGTTTGGTAATGAAAAATGATTGACAATGACCAAAGTACCCCTGTCTTATCAGCACCAGATTAATCCGTGAACTCCAGATTTCCACTTTCCTCTCACATGTACACCTACTATATATGAACACAGCATGTGAAGTATTGCTCATTGAATCATTATCAGACTTACCAAGCTTTTAGTTGTTGCTCCAACTATTCTAGTCTTTGTCTTTGGCTACATGGTTTCACGATTTTTAATTTCGCCTCGACTATGTGATTTGCTGCTTGTCTGAATCTCTGCCAGTTTCTCATCTTCTTGTGTCCATTTAATTGCTTAAATTGAATAAACTTTACTTGCAACTGCTGCCATCTCTCTCTCTCTCTCTCTCTCTCTCTCTCTCTCTCTCTCTCTCTCTCTCTCTCTCTCTTTTACAATTTACAGGAAAAAATTGAGTGAAAGAACAAACTAAAGAACGCAAAGACGGAAAGATCAAAGTGTGGCTCTATCGCGCAACAAGATAATAATATAAAATCAAAATTATTTAGATAAATTGTGATTAAAAAATCAAGTCAAAATCTCCTAGAGCTAATTGAGAATATAAAGTAATTCCATTAACAAATGGACCCCCTGTTGAACTAATTTCTCAAAGGCACAACATCATAAAGAGGCAAGTATGGAACAAAGATATACACCCACTAAACATGCCAGCTGCAATGGTGGGCATGATTTAATAACTCAAATCTTGTGTTTATATCATAGTCATGACACTATGAAGGTTTAATGTATTACTAAGTATTAGTCATGCATCACACAGCGGTTTCCATCCTGTGAGTGGTATTGTTATTTGCAAATGAAAGTGTGGTTTATAAAATAGTTGCTCCGTTGATGTAAAATGAAGCTTTGTTTTTGGTTATTGGATTTGTTTTTTTCGTTCACCTTTGAGAGTGAACAGTAGACCTACTAGTGCAGGTTTCACTTTAATTAATAGACATGTGGTAGTCTAGCGTTTAAGGTGTTGAACTTCCAATCAAAAGGTTTACCAGTCGGAGAATCAAAATAGACCAATACAAATGCCTCAGTATTCACAAGTCACTTGTAAAAAATTTGAGCTTTTTTCTGTGATTGTGTTCAGGTTCGATTATGTGATTGACAGTCGAATGTAACAGATATTCACAAAGTGTATATGAATAAATGAACGTATAGGAATATACTGTAGGTTCTGTGAAGATCTGATACTGGTCCTGCATCTAAATACATGAGTTTGTTTTTAGTTACAAAAGGTTAAGAGTATCTGATCTAAAGAAAGCTGGAATAAATCTTTTACTTTGTTTCCTACTTGTTAGCTCATGTGTTATGTATGAACTGAGCCACTGCTTGTAAAAAAAAACTGACAAAGAAACCTATTGCACTGAGACACTACTGATGTGCCCAAGACAAGCCTGAATAGGTTGTAGGAAACTAATATTCAGAGCCTGGTCCTCCCTGTTCTGACAGCTAAAGGCCATGGCTAGCCACAGGGCTAAGCTCTTGGAAATGTGTCCTGTAGGTGTTTCATAATAAAAATCTGACAAGGCTAAGTATGTTGAGCAAGCATGAGGTGAGTGGCTTCTGTCTCATCTCTTCAAGTGTTTTAAATGCATTAACAACCAAAGAATTCCTAGACGATATTTTTCCCACACACCGTTCCAGAAATTTGATAAAAATCAAGTTACCAGCTGATAAGAATTGTAATTTTGTACAACAATGAACAGGTGTTTCCACACATGTGTAGAGCTCCTGGATGATCATACTGAAGGATCCCAATTATGTGCAATTTAGATGGAGAAAAGAAAAAACAAATTTCATTTTAGCTGCACAATTTGCTTTAAATGTAGCACCAAAAAAAATGTTTTAAACTCCACATTTGGGAAATGCTGTCTTGTTATTTCATTGGTCATATTTTGAACAGACAGCTAACATAACATTATCCACTAGTAGGTTGCCAGTTTGTGGCACTGATAAACAGTCAGCGCTTCAATTTTGTAATAATATTATATGCTACTAAAGTGTTAAAAAGATCAGTAAGGTTGGATTTAACAGACATGATCTGATTTCCATATGTGGGGTGAGTTTGTCAAAAACATAGCTGTCTTTCAGTTATGTGCGATTATATCCACCTTATATGCCGGACATTTTATCGATAAATCATCCGTATAAGCCACAAGAATTTGGTGTTCGTGAAAAATGATCAGTTTGAAAAAAATAGTTGTAAGTTAAATTAACTTTCCTTACCTCTGGGAAAATCTAAAATTTAGCATTTTAGCAAATAATCTCATTTCAGCACTGTGAACATTGCCTTATATGGAGTTTTGTGGGCGTCACCAAATGCAAATCAGCTGTTCTGACACCTGGCCATTTACATGTGATTGGCATTCATCAAAATACACACTTTTTTTTGTCAAAATACTTGTACAAATATATTTACTTTCTCAAAGGATAAATAACATTGCAGCAAAAATACAAATGGCAAAATAACAAATATAATTTTTTGTTTTATTTACCTTAGTTTTTGTAATTAATATAATGTGCTGGATCCGGTGCTATTCCATAAGCCACTGATTAATGTGGCTGAAAGTCGTATTGTTGAATTAAACCAGTGATTAATGGGATAATTACTATTAGGATTCTTCCTGAAACAATATATTGACAATATCCTAGCCTCCTGCTCCTTCAGGTCCCATTATCTATCGTGCAATTCTTTCAGGCTTAAAGGTAAGTGCTTTGTGTTTAAAATTGGTAGTCTAGACGGTACTGCAAATCCCTTTCTCAGACACCGCAACTCAATAACACTTAAGAGGAATGTTTGCAAAGCTGTTAGCAAGCTAAATCTTAGCATAGCAAAAAGTTGATGAATGCTAAACGTACTCTGAGGTAGCATAACATCACTTCTACACAAATTACACAGATTAGTCACTCTGTGTGTGTGTGTGTGTGTGTGTGTGTGTGTGTGTGTGTGTGTGTGTGTGTGTGTGTGTGTGTGTGTGTTGACTTTGACTAGCGCTACATCACTAAGCACTCAGAAAGTAGATACCCAGATCCACACAGTGTGTGTGTGTGTGTGTGTCTGTGTGTGTGTATGTGTGTCTGTGTGTGTGTATGTGTGTGTGTGTGTACTCAGTTTCTACTTCCTGTCTAGCTCCTTTCTGTCCAGACGTTTGTAAGTACAAATCACTATACATCGATAAAGTTTAATATTACTGCAGCAGAAATGCGGTGTAGCTGAGGACAGCTATTTTCACCGAGCTCTTTTTTCTATTGTGTTACTTTATGGGCTAGACTGCACAAAAATAAATGACACCTTAAAGGTTGCCAGACTTGAAATATATATATATATATATATATATAAATATATATATATATATATATATATATATATATATATATATATATATAATTTTATTTTTTTCTAAAGGGAAATGAGCTGCTTAGCAAGAGAAAATGAAAAACCCAACAGAAAAAAGACCTGGTTTCAAATACAGTACATCATATGCTTTTTTTTATCAGAAGCCAGTCAGTAGTCTAAGATTGAAAGCCCCAGTAATGGCTCATTGACAATCTGTATTCTGTATTTTATAAAAAGCTAACACACATCTACAGCAATATTCCAAGTGATGTTTCACACCATGTCACCACATGGCAGGAGACGGGATGGTAAAGAGGGTTTCAGGGTTTTTGTGAGGGTCAGTGGCCGCTATCAGGTAACATTTAAACACACATCTCCGTTTCTCCCTTTAAAAGCTGTATGTTTCTACACTTCTCCCGAAGTAGCATCAGCTACTTTTTAATTCATTACCTTTATTGCAGTAGATGATTAATTAATGAAAAGATGAATCACAATCCTCTACGATGCTCAAAGTGGTTCTGTATTACCGATGGGGAAAAACACAAACGTTCTATAAGCAAACGTAACCTGATTTTACTGAATAATGGATTCAAGATTTAAGATTCAATCACATGCACAATTATATACATTATACAACTAAGTTTATGAAACTAAACATAAAACAAAAAAGAATGAATAGAAATAAGAAGTGATAAGAAGTGGTAATAGAATTTAATGTGCAGAATTTGGTCAGTATGTATTAAACATGACCTTTTTTGAAGGAAGTGGTAGCTCAGTGGTGAAGGTGTTGGGCTACTGATGAGAAGGATGTGAGTTTTAATACCAGGGCCATCAAGCTGGGTCAATGAGCTAGGCCCTTAACCCTTAAAAGCTCAGCTGTATAAATGAGATCATTGTAAGTTGATAAGGGTGAAATTGTGTTTTCTTTTATACTTCATTCATTCATTCATTCATTCATTTTCTACCGCTTATCCGAACTACCTCGGGTCACGGGGAGCCTCAGGCATCATCGGGAATCGAGGCAGGATACACCCTGGACGAAGTGCCAACCCATCACAGGGCACACACACACTCTCATTCACTCACACACTCACACACTACAGACAATTTTCCAGAGATGCCAATCAACCTACCATGCATGTCTTTGGACCGGGGCAGGAAACCGGAGTACCCGGAGGAAACCCCCGAGGCATGGGGAGAACATGCAAACTCCACACACACAAGGCGGAGGCGGGAAGTGAACCCCCAACCCTGGAGGTGTGAGGCGAACGTGCTAACCACTAAGCCACCGTGCCCCCCTTCTTTTATATTTATTATGATAAATATTAAATAAATGAAACAAATGTAAATGTATAGCAATGAGGGAAAGAGAATCTTTGCTATATTTCATACAAACCTTTCAATTTTACTAAAACATTTACTGTGCAGAATCAGTGACTAGTGCTCCCAAAGGTAGCTTTCGGGTTCTGGGGACCGAAATCGCATCTCACATGCTACACAATTTAATTGGCTTCGAATCTACTGTATGTGTAAATAAAAAACAGAAATGCTCCCAAATCACATTTTCATTAACATAATAACTTAACTCTCAACTGAAAGCTGAAGATCCTGTTAGTGAATCCACTCACATATTTTTACAAGAGGGTTTTGAACTAAATGATTGACCAAGTTGCTTAAATATTTTCTAAAAACAAAAAGTACTCTCAATGACAAAAAAAAGCCTATGAATTCTAATGGATTTTTCTTCTCATTTTCCAGCATTTGATTGTGTTTCTCCTCTAGCGGGGTTTAAACTGGAGGGAAAAGCACAAAGGTGCAGAGCTCCTGCAGCTTCGCTTTCTGTGTACGGTAAAAGAAGCTGAGCTGAGTGCTATCATTTCATGGAAATGGAAATCGTAGCACGGCATAACGGTTAATAATAACGACGATGATGATGCAATAGAGTTTCACACTGCTTTCACGCAGGAGAAATGATTTCACAAATGTAAATTGGATTCTCACTCAAGCAGTTGTTTTTGCTGTGTTTATAAGGAAAAAGTGTTCATTTTGCTAGATTAAAGGCTTTGTGATGATGCCGAGAGCGGTGTTTGAGAAAGCGGTGCTTGTTGACTAAACAAGGCTATGGAATAAGAAGTGTTTTGTTTTATAACAGAGTAGTGAAAGCAATATATATAAAATATTGAAACAGATTAGTGTTGTTTTATACAACATTGCAGTGTATGTTGTACATTTATACACACCTGGAATTGATGGAGCTAATATTTCCTTATAAAAGGGGTGTTTTCCTGTTTTCCCGGCTTTCTCAGTGAGGTCTGCTTGGTTCAAATGAAAACCTGCACCCTACACTTCTTCCTTTAAACACGTCTCTAGTCTCTAGTTGTAGCACTATCATTCATTATTTTAGACAAATGTATGCAATGTCTGCAAAACAAGGTACCGATAGTTTCCGTCTTCACTTAAACCAGGGGTGCCCAACGTCATCCCACAGATTTTAACTAGCTCACGGTTTCTCTCTTAGTATATATGATAGGTGGCACACTTATGGAGTTAAAATATCAAAATTCCAAATAAAAAAAATAAAACCCACTAAGCAAAATTATAATTCATATAAAAATCATTTTTCAAAACAATTACTTTATTTATTTATTTATTTATTTATTTATTTATTTGATGTGGCAGAACTACTGTGCTGTTATAACCCAGACATCTTCCTCTCTATTCTGAAGCACTCTGTGCCATTGTAGCAACAGAGTTACCTAGAAATAAATTTCATTAATGCAAATAAAATCAGCATGTGATCTGTGCAATTAAATTGATTACGTAAGACACACTTATGCATGTTTGGATGGATGCCCAGGCACTAGTAGAGCCATTGACGTGACAAATTTGCTGTTTTAATGATTTATGGCATGATCTGCTGTCAAACAATCCTGCCATAATGTGATTAAGCAAAGAAAATGTGATTAAACAAGCCAGCAGACACGATCGTTTGACATCTGGAGTGTGCAAATATGGATTTGTGAAAGGATGACTCTAAAGGATGCTGTAAAAGATATATAATGTAGAAAATGAACTGGGGGTAATATTAGACATTCACAAATCAGCATCTGGATCTGAAGCACCTGAGATCCATTGTCTTTCCTGGAGACTCTTGCCATAAATGGTCTTTTACATAAAACTTCACCTTAGAAACAAAAGCATTTTTCTTTGTCAGTTCAATTCAATTCGGTTGAGTTTTATTTGCATAGTAAATGGACATTGTCTCAAAGCAGCTTTACAGAACATAAGAAATAAGAAATATATTGATAATTATATATTGAAAGATTAATATAATACACAAGTTCAAGATTAATATTAAACTTATATTTAAATGTGTTTGTATTTATCCCAAATGAACAATCCTGTGGTAACTGAGGTGACTGTGGTGAGGAAAGACTCGCTTAGATGGAACAGGAAGAAACCTTGAGAGAAACTAGACTTAAAAGGGAACCTCATCCTCATTTGGGTGACACTAATAAATTGTTATAAACATCAGAGACTGTTATTATGAATGATGTTTTTAAAGTCATATACAGTCTGATAATTGCGTATTGATGAGGAGGTTGTTGTCCACATGTAGTTGGCATCTCTTCTTTGAATGTCTGAAATCTCATTAAATGGAATCCATTTCAAGCTGGTACAATCTCTAGATGCCTCAGGATCCTCGCAGATTTTGGCCTCTTCTCACTAAAGGTCCATAATCTTCATGACACGGAACACAACTGGAGCTGGATCATTTCTCAATGTCTCGGGATGGGTAGAAAAACAGAAGCAAGTGGAGAGTTAAATAACAACATTTTATAGAATCCATTTTTATTAGGTTGAATAAGTTGATAACCAGTCATCAGTAATCAGGATAGTGGTGGATCCAGAGCTATTTCCCTGAATACTGGGCACAAGAATGGAATAAAGCCTGGATGGGATGCCGTTACAGCACAGAATAAAGTTGACAGTATTGAAACACACAAAGATTTGTAATGAATGTCTTGAATTAGAGTTGGAAAACTGATCAGAGCAGAAGATACCTATCTGCTTGTGGGTGGATTCTTTCTTTAATGTCTGGCCACCCAGTGGCAATAATTTAAAATCTTCTCATATTAATGTTAACAATTCTGTATCTCAGAGGGCTGGTTATGGTTAGAATGTTTGCACCTCTGGTGTTGAAGGATCTATTCCTGCCTTTGTGTAGGATAAGCAGAAAATTAATAGTTGGAATTCTGTATGGTATCAAAGATATAATGTTTCCACACTGTTTATACCCCAAACATGTTGAGCATTTGTTTTCAAGAAACATGTTTTCTCAAGTTATATTGGTGTGATTAAGTGAGTGATTGAGTGACTGATTGAGTGAGTGATTGAGAGAGTGAGTGAGAGAGTGAGAGAGTGATTGAGAGAGTGAGTGAAATAGATTGAGAGAGTGAGTGAGTGAGTGAGTGATTGAGTGAGTGAATGATTGATTGAGAGAGTGATTGGGACAGTGATTGGGAGAGTGAGTGAGTGATTGACTGAGCGAGTGGTTGACTGAGCGAGTGAGTGAGTGAGTGAGTGAGTGAGTGAGTGAGTGAGTGAGTGAGTGAGTGAGTGAGTAAGATTGTAAGTGATTGATTGAGAGAGTGAGTGAGATTGTGAGTGAGTGAGTGAGTGAGTGAGTGAGTGAGTGAGTGAGTGAGTGAGTGAGTGAGTGAGTGAGTGAGTGGTTGGCTGAGTGGCTGAGTGAGTGAGTAAGTGAGTGAGTGGTTGGGTGAGTGAGTGAGTGAGTGAGTGGGAGAGAGAGTGAGTGAGTGAGTGAGTGGGAGAGAGAGTGAGTGAGTGAGTGAGTAAGTGAGTGAGTGGGAGAGAGAGTGAGTGAGTGAGTGGGAGAGAGAGTGAGTGAGTGAGTGAGTGAGTGAGTGAGTGAGTGAGTGAGTGAGTGAGTGAGTGGGAGAGAGAGTGAGTGAGTAAGTGAGTGAGTGGGAGAGAGAGTGAGTGAGTGAGTGGGAGAGTGAGTGGGAGAGTGAGTGAGTGAGTGAGTGAGTGAGTGAGTGAGTAAGTGAGTGAGTGGGAGAGAGAGTGAGTGAGTGAGTGGGAGAGAGAGTGAGTGAGTGAGTGGGAGAGAGAGTGAGTGAGTGAGTGAGTGAGTGAGTGGGAGAGAGAGTGAGTGAGTGAGTAAGTGAGTGAGTGGGAGAGAGAGTGAGTGAGTGAGTGAGTGAGTGGGAGAGTGAGTGAGTGAGTGAGTGAGTGAGTGAGTGAGTGAGTGAGTGAGTGAGTGAGTGAGTGAGTGAGTGAGTGGGAGAGTGAGTGGGAGAGTGAGTGAGTGGGAGAGTGAGTGAGTGGGAGAGTGAGTGAGTGGGAGAGTGAGTGAGTGGGAGAGTGAGTGAGTGAGTGAGTGGGAGAGTGAGTGAGTGAGTGGGAGAGTGAGTGAGTGAGTGAGTGGGAGAGTGAGTGAGTGAGTGAGTGGGAGAGTGGGAGAGAGAGTGAGTGAGTGGGAGAGTGAGTGAGTGAGTGGGAGAGTGAGTGAGTGAGTGAGTGGGAGAGTGAGTGAGTGAGTGAGTGGGAGAGTGGGAGAGAGAGTGAGTGAGTGGGAGAGTGAGTGAGTGAGTGAGTGGGAGAGTGAGTGAGTGAGTGGGAGAGTGAGTGAGTGGGAGAGTGAGTGAGTGGGAGAGTGAGTGAGTGAGTGAGTGGGAGAGTGAGTGAGTGAGTGAGTGGGAGAGTGAGTGAGTGAGTGGGAGAGTGAGTGAGTGGGAGAGTGAGTGAGTGGGAGAGTGAGTGAGTGAGTGAGTGGGAGAGTGAGTGAGTGAGTGAGTGGGAGAGTGAGTGAGTGAGTGAGTGAGTGGGAGAGTGAGTGAGTGAGTGAGTGGGAGAGTGAGTGAGTGAGTGAGTGAGTGGGAGAGTGGGAGAGAGAGTGAGTGAGTGGGAGAGTGAGTGAGTGAGCTCCCGATGTGACCCTGTGTAGGATCAGCGCTACGGCAGATGGATGGATGATTAATCCTGAGTGGTTTATGGATCACTCACTAACAATATTTTATATAACTTTACCACTAAACGTCTTATGATTTTTCAAATTCGTTTAATTTATTTTAAAACGCGTTGAGGTGAAATAATTAATTATGACGATCTAATGGAGTGTCTAATCACTCTATTAGACATGAATTAAAATATTCCACATTTGAAACCTTACTGTATATAAATCACACGATACACTCCTGATTTGTGTTTTAAATAGTTTGTACTGCCCGTAGATGGAGCTACAAGCTGCGTTGCTTGTGAACACAACACGCTGAATCCCAAATAACACTGATTTATAAATCTAGTGCACTAGCTAGGGCGCATCTTCGAATGATACTTAGTGCACTCTTGTAGGAGCCTGTGTTGTAATAGGACACGGCCTGAGCTCCACATTCCCACAATGCCTTTAGTGTTTACATGGGCACTGACAGCGCCGTTGCTGCTCAGAGCAGCTTGCCTAGTAACCAAGCGGAAGTTGAGGAGTCTTTCTCGCCGGTGGAAAAGTTACGCCGTGAGTAGAGCACTGTGTTATTGGATACGTTAATAAGAATATTAGAGTTAATAGCGAGAGAAAGGAGATCGTATTACAAGGTGTTTTAACTACGTACTGAATCCTTTAAGCGACTGTGAGTGTCAGTCTGTTAGCATGCTGGCTAAAAACGGACATGCGCGTGAAGTTGAGTTTATTCTAATTATTATTATTATTTATTTATTTATTTATTTATTTACATACCGTGGCTCGTGCTGCCGTTTTGCTGTCTAGGAAACTCTTCTCATTTAGACTGAGGTTAAACCGAGACTATGTCGCTGCATGGTTTTCTGAACGAAAGTTTTATTCTGTTTATTTTCCTGTTAAACTAGCTACAGTTTTCGTCTCGCGCTTAATTAAGCCACGCCCACTTCCACCATTTAAACTCGTACTCATTTAACAACGCTCCCACAAATAAAGCGCAAAAGTACAATATTATCTCATTTAAAGAACTGCCGGTGAATAACAAAAAGACGAAAAGATGTAGTGTAGCTCGAAATAGACAACAAGACGTTGTTGTTTTTTTTAATTAGTTAATAAACGCTCACTTAAAGTCGCGAGATGACGCCACGGGCTAATTTGCATATTCATTATTCCCTCGTGGTAATTTTCATATCAAAACTAAGAAAGAAACTAAACTTTCATACAAAATCAACTGCATAGAAAATTTAATAAAAATTGTAAGAGGAAAAAATACAATGAAGTCATTACCAGTATTTTCAGATGCAGTTTAAAAAAAAAAAAAATATATATATATATATATATATATATATATATATATATATATATATATATATGACGTGACATACGGCTAAGTACATACTCAGAATTCGTTCTCTGCATTTGACCCATCCAAAGTGCACACACACAGCAGTGAACACACACACACCGTGAACACACACCCTTAGTGGGCAACCATTTATGTTGCGGCACCCGGGGAGCAGTTGGGGGTTCGGTGCCTTGCTCAAGGGCACCTCAATCGTGGCCGGCCCGAGACTCGAACCCACAGGAGTTACGAGTTACGAGTTACGAGTCAGACTCTCTAACCATTAGGCCACGACTGCCCCATATTTTTGGTTGTCATCATCCTGATACCCATTCTAGATATCTGATTAGGGCCATCTCCAATTTTTTAATGTATGCAAATATATGTGTATTTAATTAGACAAAGCCTAATTTGCATAAATACGTGTAATTGTATGATCCTTAGCCCCCCTTATTGTTCACACATTCTCCCCATTTACATGCTGGTTTCTTCTGGGTTCTCCTGTTTCCTCCCACCTCCCAAAATCATGTCAGCTTAGCCAATTTCAGCTAATCCCTGTTAAACCATTGAACATCTATCCGCCTGCACAACCTCCTTTTCACTGTAAACAGTGGCAGCACATATTCTTTGTAAATGAATTAAAATAACACCAGCTGTTTTTCCTTCTGTAGATATTTCACTGCCAGTCTATTCATAGCTGCCAACTAATTAGTAAGTGGAGCAATTACTTACTGCACAACACCAAACTGGAACATACATTTGTGCTATGGAGTTTGGAGATAATATTGCAAATAAATTCTTCCCTTCAATAACAGCAACAGAAAAAAACTTTCAGGTAGGCGTCGGTGATGTGGCAAAGATATTGAAAACGTTTAAACGGGACGGTTTTATGGAGGAAGCAGGATGTATTGCTGTCACTCAGCTTCTTTTGCATTCATATTCGCCCCCCCACTGTGAGGTGGACCAGAGTTTATTCCAAGTCTCCCATCACAAATCACCAACAGAGTACCTGCAGTCTGAAAGCTAGAGCCAGGGATCATGCTGCTAAATGTAGGCAAGCGTTTTCATGCTGAGTATGCACTGAGTTTGACAGGTTCACCTGAAACACGTCTGCTTGTGAGGCGGGATTTTGACCTCCTCAGTCACGGCAGTAATTTTTTTTATCTTGCCGCATGGCCGGCTGCACCGCCTTTCTATTCCATCAGATTTTATACTCCCATGCATCCTTACTATTTTCAGAGAGCAGAGGGTGGCGAGTGACGCAGAGAGCAGGAGTGTCATCCGCACGGGCGTCATGTCCACGCTGCCGTTCCTCATGGAAAACTCTAGCATCCTAGCAACACGTGAGAAACACACTCGCTGCTTCCAGCACATGGCTGTCAGGCTTCCTCAAACTGATTCTCCAGGCAGCTGTTTACATGGAGTCTGATCCAAGCTGGGTTTACAGCGAGGTCGCACTTTTGTTTGTTTCACAGTTGAGAGTTGTATATCAATGCATGTCATCTTAGAAACCAAAGAAAATGCTTTGGTTGTGTCTTTAGGAAAATTCATTTAATTTCCTCAAAGATTCTATGTATGATCATAACAACAGCATGTTTTCCAAGGAGAAAACTTAGAGGAACGTGTATGGAAGAAATGATCTGGATTGCAGAGTGATAGAAACTCTTTGACTTTTGGCTTTGAGTTCAATCCCAGGACCAAAAAGCTGCATCTGAGGCTAAATTGAATGCACTGTGTATAACTGGCTGAAATGTAGATGTCTTGCATAGATAGTTCTCATGTATGATGGGGTTTGTTTGTTTGTTTGTTTGTTTATTCATACATGCTGCAGCTCTGTGTGCTTTGGTCAGCTTCCCTCGAACTCTCTATTAAATATATTGTTCAAATGCAGTGGCTCAGGCATTGAGAACTGACAAAGAGGCTTTTTTTGGGTTCACATAATCTACGGCAATTATTTTGTCACATATACATTACAGCACAGTGAAATTCTTTATTTGCAACTTGAGGAGGTTGAGGTCAGAGCACAGGGTGAGCCATGATACAGCATCCCTGGAGCAGAGAAGGTTAAGGGCTAACAGTGCTTGGGCTTGATCCCCGATCGTCCGATCAACAATCTAGAGCCTTAACCACTTGAGCCACCACCGATGGGACATCACCGATGGGCTTTTTGTATAATCTAGGCTTTGATGTCTCCCTGTTTCACTGACACATAATCCACATCCCTCTTGTGTGCTATGAATGTAGTATATCACCTGCATGAATCCTGAGCTTATGTGTTTCCTTTGGGTTCTCTGGCTTTCTTCATCCTCCCAAAAAAAAAATGCGATAGATTTGTCTCGAATGTGCATGCATGGTGTCCTGTAACGTACAATACACGGCGTATTCCAACCTCATACTTATCGTTCCCAGGAAAAACACACGAGCAGGTCGAAGCACTTCTTACAGATGAATGAATGAACGTTTTTCTCGTATCCATTTTTCACCCACTCCCTCTCTTTTCGGTGATTGTTCTTCCAACTACACCGGCAAAAGTTGTAACGGTGCCTCAAGGCCCGATGTGGTTCTTTGACGCAGACCCATTTTATTAATCCAATATGATATTAGAAGAGCTAAAGTGGCCCAGTGACAGTGTGATTAAAACGGACCTGAAGTAGGGTAATACATAATTGGTGTGACGGAACTAATATCAGCCGAGTCCTTCTTCAAGAGTGACACATTCATTTGCTGGGTGAGGATAGTAGGTGTGTGTGTGTGTGTGTGTGTGTGTGTGTGTGTGTGTGTGTGTGTGTGTGTGTAAGTGTGAAATGAGGGGAAATAGACTGCTCAGCAGAGCTGGAGGAGTGAGTTGTTTCACTGCCCTTCTATTAGAGTGATTTCAGAGCACTGGAGCACACCCTTTTATAATCCCCGAACAAAGTGATTTTGCTTATATTTTTAAACTGCTGCACTGTCAATAGCCTCAGGTTACATTTGGAGAATGAAGGTTGGTCATTTAGTCATTGCCCTAGTATTGTATGTATTTGAATGAAATCTATAGTGTTGATTCGCTCTTTATCAGATAACCGTCTGAATGACAAGGAGCTGAAACTAATCTGGGAGCTTCAATTTGGTACAGCACACATCATACAAGATATACAGTTATTATATAGATCGAGGTCGAAATCATAACGATGCTAGCGGTCTGCTAACATACCTTTCTTCATCATCATGATCATCTTTTTTTTTCTTTTTTCTTTTGGTAGTGTAGAGATTTTACTGAGCAGCTTCATGCTGCACAGAAGCTTCAAGCATCTTATCATGTGCTATCCATATCTACTCAAAGCACACTCTCTACTGGTGTCCCACAAGGCACAGCACTAGATCTTCTTCTATTGTCCCTCTATTCCCAACGTGAGACAATAGTTAGGGATGTCCCGTCTGCTAATTTTATTATTCAAATATCCATAAAAGGTGATGAATGATATTTGGAATAATCGCTGGGAGGCTGGAAGGGATCTTTATTGTAGCATAATTTTCCACCGCAATTAAACTTTTCTTTCATATGTTTCACAGAGAACATCCAGAGGAATAATCGACAGAAATCTGAACTGTAGAAGCCTTACTGAAGGTCAGCTCAATATGTCAGACTGTAATCTTCAGTGCTACCAGAAAGAAAAATGACGTTTTTAACGGCGACACACACTTGAACTTCTACTTCGTTACAGTGCTGCTGTTTGTATCAAAGTTTTGCCAGATGTGATTTTTTTATTCCTTATTGTATTCTCTGGACATTGAGCTACAGTAGATACTGAAATAGTGATTTCTGTGATTTCAACCACCCGTGCACAACACTAGTAATATCCTTTCCTTTCCTCCCTCAGACACTCAGGTTTCAGCTCATGTCTTAGCACGTCTGGGAGATATGTCATCTCAGACGGCCGCTCATCATCCCGGTCTTGAAATTCCAGCAAGGCAGAGCTGTGAGTGTCCGAGATGCATCACGATAAACTTGGATACTTGGACCTCCACCTCTGACTGATCAAACCTCGCGCTGGCTCGACGGCTTAACACACCGTCCCTCAAGGTACCAGAATGATATTCATCAAGACTCAGGACTTTGTCCTGGCACCTTTGTGTTAGAATGAACTTTCCCTGAGTCACTGAGTCACTGCCTTGTCTTCAAAGACTGATGAATTAGCTCTTTACTAAGCACTACATCCTGGAGGAGAAAAAAGTGCTTTTTTTTCATGGTTGAACAAGTCGTCTCTAACAGGGATTTTGCTCGATGGTATTCTCAGGCCTTGACTAGAAAGCCTTTGTTTATTTCTTTATTTTACCTAGCACGAGGATATATATTTGATGGAGACTATACAGTGAGACTACTCACTATTTACATTGACATATCCCAGTTCCCACCATTTCTGACATTTCAGCGGATCATACTGGTATCCATACTATATCTATTTCTGATTCAGTCCTGATCCCCATAATCAACACACTTCGAAGCCAACAAACACGACAGTCTTTGCAATCTTCTTCCAGGAGCTTATCCAAGAGTATGCTTTTTCACCATCGTTGTAGGCACAGCGGGAGGTTTTTATTCTCCACTTGCACTGCTTTCATGCTGCTCTTTTGATCTACTTTTAATGAAGAAGATTTCTTTTACTGTAGATTAATCTGTCAGGGTTGAAAATATACTATGTGTGTAGGGGAAGGAAGCTAAGTGAATATGTTATGCCACTTTGTGTGCTGTGGAGGACCTAATAGGCTTTTGTTTGAATACCGACGTGGACTCGCTCATTATGATTCGCATTTCATTCTGAGCGCTTGAGTGTGTGTGGCCACCCTGGAGATACCATCACCACCACCACCACCACCACCTCCACCACCCACAAAGTCTCTTTACGCTTCAGTCTTATTGATGGTTGAATGAATTTTCTAGCTTTATTTACTTTGTCCACTCAGCTCTTCTGAGAGCACTTCTTTGCAGAAAAACTCTCGAAAGTCTCGCACTAAGTGTCTATGCACATAGGAGAGTATATTTAGATGCTCTCCTCTTCATGATACAATGCACCTTCTCACGCTATGTTTGTTATTGGTGTATTAGGGACGTTTTACTGCTGTTACCGGTATTGGATATCGTCATATATAACACTCATTTACTCATACTTTTCAAAAAAAAAAAGAAGAAGAAAAAAAGATTTTGATATCTAATTCAAAAACAAGGTGCCAAAGTTACCACAATACGATGACATCAAGGTAACGAAATGACCACACAAAATGGCCTCAATCTAGATTTGTAAGTTTTATCGATGGCAATCGAAGCAAAGCAGACCGTAAACTGTGCACTCTGACAAAATATCAAGAGGATGGAGCTGCATCATCTGCCTGTAACACAAATAGCCTTATTAAACCTCTCACCCATTAAACTCAGCAGGACGATTTCATTACCGGCAACACACAACAGCAACAAAGGTGAGAAACAATGTCCACAGACAATGCTAAGTGATACTGGTCATTAATGGGGAAGGGATTACAAAGAATTGAATACAAAATATTTACTTACAAATGTACAGAGGCATTGTTCGGGAACAAAACCCGCTTTTCACTAGCTAACATTCTAAAGTACAAGCCACTCAAGGCTCACACGTTCTACTACTAAACGGAGATGAACCCCCAGCATGTCATCTCTGTAACACATAAAAGCCCCTTACACCCATATGAATGGAGTGCCATGCTATTAAGAACACTAGACAAGGCTTTTACTCACTAAATACGCTTTTAGGAGTCTGTTGCTGACACCATAGAAAGACTGTAAGATTCTCTGTAATATCTCGCTTTACCTACCTTGATCCAGCCATGAAAATAGCCATTGATGCTGAAAAACTATAAACAAACACACACTTAACGAACACTTTATTAGTGTATTTGTGCTCTTCATGCCCGATAAAAATATAATGCTCTGTGTCGTCCATGATGATTAATATTAATTAGGTTTCTTTAATTGTTCGTAGGGGGGCACGGTGGCTTAGTGGGTAGCACATGCGCCTCACACCTCCAGGGTCGGGGTTCGATTCCCGCCTTGTGTGTGGAGTTTGTATGTTCTCCCCGTGCCTCGAGGGTTTCCTCTGGGTACTCCGGTTTCCTCCCCCGGTCCAAAGACATGCATGGTAGGTTGATTGGCATCTCTGGAAAATTGTCCATAGTGTGTGATTGTGTGAGTGAATGAGAGTGTGTGTGTGTCCTGAGATGGGTTGGCACTCCGTCCAGGGTGTATCCTGCCTCGATGCCCGATGACGCCTGGGATAAGCACAGGCTCCCCGTGACCCGAGAAGTTCGGATAAGTGGTAGAAAATGAATGAATGAGTGAGAGAGTGAGTAATTGTTCGTATTAAAGCAACAATTATACTCAGTCTGAAATATATATCTAATGGCACGTATAAAGATCGTGTCATTTACGATAACTAGTGTTTATAATGCAGTCAAAGATTCTATAATAAGAAATGTCATAGCACCATAACACTATTGTACAATATGCTTGAAAAGAGACACGACCATAAACCCGATTTTATTTCTGAAAGCCTATGGACACCATTCTAGTACAGACACTTGCCTAAAGGACATAACGTGTGATTGAGAGGCTGAGTTTTTCCTGAAAGCTGTACGTTTGACCTACATTACCTCGGAGCACTCGTACATAAACCGTCATGTGAAAAGACTGCGCATTAACCATTCTTTAATGCCTGTCAGACTTTAAAAGCTCATATCAGGTTGCCTCGCAGCCGAGACCCTTCACCAAGCCTTGTTTAAAATATTTATTGCATTGTAGGGGCACCTTATGTATCTGAAACTGTGGGCTGTGCCCTTAATCCTCATCCTCATTCCATTAGTATTATCATGGACAAAGATAATCAAGGCAAAATGGATCCAAAGCCAAGATGTTTGGAAAACCTCGATAATAAAGGGATCCCCAATTTCCTTTTTGAAATACCGTTTTGGGAGGCAAGTGTGAGAGAAGTGACTTCGATGCTCCAGGATTGGAACTGACCACATGATGGAATATTACTCAACACCTAAATGACTTTATTTATTACATGCGCTGCTTGCTCTCTCTCTCTCTCTCTCTCTTTTTTTTTTTTTTGGACAGCCTGTTTTATGCAGTTTGTAACTGTGTCTCATTTTCTTGTTTATTTCCTTTATTGAAAAAATCCTTAGAAGAGTTTTTAGTCATGATTTCTAGGACTCATTTCTACATGGCTCCTTGTCATTGATTCATTTCATATGAGATGCTTCAGTGAGAAAACAACACAACAAAATCTACCAGTGTCCTATTTCAGCTCTTCTATAACATATGGCTATGGCAGCTCTGAGTTTAAGACATCGGGTCACTGCTTGGAAGGTTGTAAGTTTCCCCACTCCTACCAAGGACCCTTGATCCAGGCCCTTATCTCCCATCTGCTCAGTTGTATAAATGTATTAATAAACCATTTTTGAGAGTATCCAAGGTATCAGTGCATTTATAACCACTGACCAACTCCACCGTCACTAATAGTATCAAGGCAGTTGATTGAAAACGCTCTTCTTGTAAAGGTTTCATTACAAATCGCACAGATAATTTATTTCTCTGGAAATTTGATAACATTTTAACATTCAAATAAAATTAACTTGCCCTTTTAGAGGTGTGTCATTAACCATTCCTCATCACGTCACAAGATGTCTGGGTGTGCTGTTACTAGAAAATAATCAACATGGAGGTGTTAATGACTCAACACCACCTCATTGTTGATTTATGTTACACTGTTTTTAATTCCTTATATATATATCGTTTCGCTTAAATACCAATGAGCCACAGTGTATTAACTTGCATTTCTGTTAATTTGGCATAGGACGTGTTCCTGGATAGCCCATCTTCTCTAAAGAAAAACAAACCCATCACAGCTCCAACCACTAACCGGTTTTGAATAGGTTTGCTTGGCAGTCACGTCGAAGACACAATTCAGCTGGAATGAAAAAGACGAGTCCTACCGCGCTTCAGACGGGCCATAAAGTGCGTCCTGAACGAGCTCTGAAAATCCATTAGCCTCTGTTCTTGTCACACGTTTTTGTAAATTTATCTCCTCGAATGCTGTCATTGGGCATTTCCAGGTGGTTTATGTAATACGAACACTCCACACTCTGGCTTTTTTTTTTTTTTTTTTCTGTTTAAAGCATAGAAACAGCAATGAATGTTTGCTTTTCACGTTCAGATGATAATCTAATCAATGATCCATAATGCTTTGCAGAGTGCAAGGGGTGTGTGCGTGTGCGTGTGTATTAATTTTAAAAGCTTCCTGACACCACCAAGTGTACTGCATGGAACTGGCTTTCGAGAAAGCTTTCACTTAGTATTTGCAGCCAATTAATTGTTCACTGAAATAAATGGCATGTCTACCTGCTTTTCTCTTCCACCATTACATTTTGCATTATTACTCAAGCAGGGCAAAGCGATAAACCCAGAAATGGCTAATCTAAGAAGCAGTTTGTATATGTGCAACATCCAAAGATTGTGGTTTGCCAAACTGTGGTCCTTTTGATAAAAATGCAAATATGAAACCCTTGTTCCTCATAGATCCCTAAAGTAAAATAATGAGTTGAAAACAAAAAAAAAAAAAGTTGCGCGGGGATTGCCCTGACATTGAAATGTAATAAAATGAAGGCCAAGATCTCAGTGTGAGAGACAGACAGGGCAATCATCCGCTTTGCTGAAATGTCAGACATAAGGGGAAATTAATGAGCAAGTGGGGGTTTACTCAGATGACATTTCAGCAAATGGCTTAAAAATATGGGTCTGGTGTTCATCCGATTCCTCGGAATATACTTTACGTTAATAGGAACATTATACTTACTGCACCGCATATATACATTTATACGTTGAAAAAGAATCATGTCAATAATAAATGCAACCCTTTCCATGCTTGTGTAAAAAAAAAAAAAAGAACAAACCCTAGGCAAATAATCAACCAGCCTGATGTGCAGTGCACACTGTTACTACCCCAAAGTATGACTGTTTTTGTGTTGGCTTTCTTGTAGACTACAAGAAAATTGACAGCGGATAAATAGTTCCCTCATTTTCTGTTAAAGTTGGGAAGCAAACGTGAAGCGCTTATAGAAAACTCTCACCGTATCAATTATTACGGGTCTAACGATAGACCATGACTTGAACCGTGACGCGTCTTTTCCATTCATTTTGTTCTGTGTAATGCGTTTGCACTGTTTTTCACACTAGGTGTCCCTTTCTGCACAAATACATACAGAGCACACTAGTCACATCATCACTGTGTGTGAAAAGAGAGGCCACAGAAACCGGGTAGTTTAGCCGACTTTGGAGCTCTAGTTGTGCTACACGGAGCTTTTCAGTCATTCTTTTTATTCAAATATTTAAAAAACAAACATTTTAGGATGATTTTATAATCTTTTTTTTTATTTTATGATTCCATAGTAAGTTTTCATTACAATATTAAACTTTTATTTTAAATTTATTTCTGATTTAGTTTTATGCAGACAAAAATGCACTTTGTTTTGCACTGTTTTTTTTCAGTCCTAAATGTTCATTCACATTTTGTTGAAATCTCTATTATTTATTTATTTATTTTTTAATTGTATTTTTTATTAAACCGTGAGCGCAGTATCGTGAATCGAATGGAATACTGACAGGAGAGTATCATTGCTGAGCCTCATTAAATAACAGCATGTTACAATATTAGCAAGAAGACATTAATAGAAACCTGTGATTTGACTTTCCTTCATGTTCTAGTACCGAATATAAAATAAGAGACATGGGCTAAAGTCTGTAAGAGATCATGGTTGTGAGGTGTGGGGATGTGGTAGCCTAGTGGTTAAGGGGTTTGATTACTGATCAGAAGGTTATAGGATTGAATCCCAGGTCTACTAAGCTACCACTACTGGGCCCTTAAGCAAGGCCCTTAACCCTCAATTGCTCTGTTGTATAAAATGAGATACAAAATGGTGTAAATGGGTTAAATAATAATAATAATCGTATCAAATTCCCTTTATACGGTATACATGTTTTTTTTATTGTGCACAACAGTGAAGAACTTTAAGAATCATCACAATAGCCACCGGTGAACTTACAGTGACTCTGAGAGCAACCACACAATTACCTACAATGTCACTGTGTGGATTTTGTTTAACTGGTTTTCGAAAGCTTATAGCCTTGTGCAGTAGAATTTCTGATTGTTAACTTTCTTCTACTGCAAAGGTTGCAACGTGACTCTTTTTTTTTCCTTTTGTGATATCGATGTGCATCAAGGCTTCCTATTGAGCTCATGCGAGGATTCATTGTCCTTGTAATGGCTGCAGTTTATGGATTTGTCTCAGCTAGAGATGGATTACTATCGTCCTGTTTTCTGTTTCTACAGCAGAGCAGCACCGAGTTTGAAAATAGTTTGAACTCCGTGTGTTTGCACTTTAATTAGATGAAATCTGGTACAAGAATGATTTTTATTCCCCCCTCTCATGTTGACACTCGACGATTTATAACTTTCCAAGCACAAGTTTTTTTTTTTATGATCCGCCGTTTCAGAGTGACAGATTTGAATGTGTTTCAGATGAGTTATAAGGCAATATAATAATAATAATAATAATAATAACACAGCAAGGTCTTGATGTTATAGGAAACTAATCGATGATGGTGTGGCGATGGTGAAACCTGACAGGAATAGGATTACTGGTCCTGCATCAAAGTTTCTTAAGAGCTGAATTTCTGAAGTTTTATCCCACAAAAAAAAAACTACCAACAGTTACATTTTTTTTCTTCATTAAATAACGATGCCCTAGTTTTTTTATCAGTTATAGTTATATTTATAGTTATAGTTTCATTTCTGTGAAACAAGTTGTGTTAATATTTTATTAAGGATGAAATGCCTTATTTATCTTATCCTTTCCCCCCCTGAAATTCTCTGGAGGCGCTGTCCAGTGCTGAAATCGTTCTTCTTCACATTCTAGAGATATTATTAGTAAAGTGCTGGTGTAAACCCACATGCTTTATTTAAAAAAAAAAACAACAACAAAAAAAAAACATTTGATGCAAATTACTACGTAAAACCAATGAGAAAGTTCTGTCTGCCTCTTTCTGGAACGATTTCCTCCATCTCTCTCTGACGTTCACCCATATCAAGGCTGTCTGAGTTATTTTTGTGCGTCCTCCTGTGATGCCGATCCCACTCGGGCAGCCTATTTTTACTGCCATTCACGTCGTGGACAGAGCCCACTTCACCAAACCTGACCGCACTACAATCTATTTTCACCTGGCTCAAGGCAGGTGAAAATAGATTGTAGTGCGGTCAGGTTTGCACATTTAGCACGAATTTATTTCCCCTGTTGTTTTGGTCAGTTGGAGAAAGTCGGGCAAGCGTTTCTCATCACAAAAGACTGCGTTGACCCTCAGGGGCAGCGGGGGAAATGAGAAAAGATGTAGATAGCAAAAGACGGCACCTTTAGCAATCAATGAGCGCTGTTTTGTAGTCAGCGCTTGTCCGTCAGAGCAAGCGGCTATCTCCGTCCTCCCACAAAACTAACACACGCACCGTGAATGTTGAGATTTTATTGATTTTTTTTTTGTACAAGTCTGTATTCCTAGTGGGAGCTCATCAAGCGTTCGGTGTAATCAGTAGCGTCTGGGGGTCTCTGTCTGGGCATTTTGCATTTCATAGACCCTAATAATATGCCTTAGAGGCATTGGTGTGCAATAATCCTCAGCCCAGGCGCATAGCCAGAGAGGGTGGAGTATCACATCCTGTCATTTTTGCTGTGCGTTCCTCGCTCTAATTGGCTTCTTGCTGTTCATTGAAGAGGCAGCCTGATTGAGCAATGAGCCTGCGACACTCGTCAAAAGTGGGTTAGACTATAGCCACCGGATTGCTTCTTTAAATGTAACGACGTTTTTTTTTTTTTTTTTCCACTCAGCGCCTCAGTTTTCTCATTTCGTACCAGCCTTATTAAAATCCACACAGCTGAAATAACAAGCGTGAATCTGCATAAATTCCACGTACGGATTGTGAGGTTGTTTTTTTTTTTTTCTTTGCGTGCGCACGCAATCATGTCAATTTGTTTGCCGTGGATTCGTTAATACATATTTATATGCAGATGAAGACATTAAGCTGGCATTAGCTCAATCACAACAGCTCATTCACGTGAGGGCTCAAGCAGCGTAACAAGCATTCAGCTTTCATTAACCACCCTGTTTAAAAATCTCTTAACGGTTTACGATTTGCAAACTTCGAGACAGAACAGGACTGTAAGAGATTGTCATCCGTGCACAGACAGATGTAATGCGTCTGAGACTTTCATTACGTCTGAAGTGCAGGTTTGTGACTAAATGTTTCTATTCTGTCAACTGAGACATGTCTTTCTGCTAAGGATTTTACTCATCATACTTTCAGGATTTCAACCCTGCATCATCTGGCATTAAAATTTTAGTAGCCCCTTTTTTTTCAGGCTTTGGTGTTTGGTCTTTGGTCTTCCATAGCCATAGGATGGACTTTAGGTAACAAATTAATGTTGCCAAAGATTTCAAAAAGACTGCATGAAGAACTGAATAAACATCACTTTCAACAGTCAGGCCCAGTTAGAAAGTAAGAGGTGAAGTGTAAGACTGGTTTTCCTTACAGATTTTTTGCATAGAGGAAAAGAAATGTAAGCAGTAGGATGGAAAGATATCTTGGTTTGCTAACGTTTCAGGGCAACCTATCCATAAGCTTTATTTTCATTCTGTTTGTCTTATCACTTTAACCTTCATCAAGATTGGCATTTTACACACTGGCTAGTATTCAATTTGATGTGTGAACACTCCGATGTCTTGATATGTTGTTTTAAATCCGTGTGTGTTTTTTTAGCGTGTCTTAGCATTCTTATTCCTTTTAGTGCTTAGGTTTTTGAGATGTCAGGCTTAGATATGGAATAGTAGGTTATACAAAATAAGGCTTTATTTGTTATATAGAAGTTACAGCACAGTGACATCGTTTTTTGTCACATAAATTAGGAAGTTGGGGTCAGACCGCAAGGTCATCCATCATTTGGTGAAAGTGGTAGCTCAGTCGTTAAGGCGTTGCTCGAATATAAGGACTGCCAAACGGTGGTTGCTAGGCCTTTAATCCTCAGTTGCTCAGTTATATAAATGAGATGAATGTAAGTCGTTGTCTGTCAAATGTCATAAATACAGCAAATACTAATACTCTTAATACAAATGTCATACATACAGCTAATAATCTCAATACAAAACCTGTAAATACTCTGTTGAAGAGGGTTAAGTGCCTTCCTCCCATCAGTGGTAGTTTGACATTGCAGGGGATTGAACCCACAAACTTCTGATCAATGACCCAGAGCCTTAACTGTTTGAGCCAAAAAAAGCCTGAAGGCCCTTAATCCAACCCTGGTTTCCACCACATTCCTGACGTGACCCATCATCTATCCACTTACTTTAAAGTACTAGGATGACATGCATTAATGCTCCTTTCTGTCCTGCCACCTAGATGTTGGAATTAACAGCTGAAACCCTTTCTTCAGACCCACCTCATTCCCGAGCCCTTTACCAAGCACTGATTAAAAAAAAGACACAATCTTATTGTGTTAACTCTTCTCTAAAAGCTTATTTCTATTCCCAGTTCTCAATCTGTTTATATTAACTGGAGGATATGTTTTTGACAAACACCATGAAGCTCTCCTTTAAGTCAGCCATCATAAAGATGCCTGCCAAATGCTGTGAAAGTAAACGTATCGGCTAACCGTGTGGAGACCTTAAACCTTCAAGAGCTTGCTCAACATGCCGTAGGTTGAGTCAGCGCTTTTGCGAGAATGTTGGGAAATCGACACATTAACAAGGAAAAGTAAGAACGTGGAATCTGATAGCATGTTCCGAGGCCACTGTGGCAGCCAGCCGACTGCAGGGAGTGTAAAGTGTCACTCAGTGTGCTTTCTACCACTTAGCAGACCACAGGCTTAGGCTTTTTATGTAGATTAAGATTTAAGTACATTTGAAAAAATTTGATACGCTCTTAATATGCAGCTAGGAAAAGTACTTTGACGGCTACTTCTTAAGCTTACAGTGGCAGTGAACTTACTCTGTTATTTATTTTACTTAGTTACGTATTTCTGTCCGTTTTCTTCTGCATGCCGTCTGTGTTTATACAAAATCTAGATTGAAAACAAAAGTTTGTACACACCTATTGTATCGTCGCACCCAAATGAACATGCCGTGACAGATGTATTCTACCTTTGCTCTTATAATAAGATCCACTCTTTTGTAAAGGTTTTAAACAAAATGTTGGAGCATGGCTGTTTGGGATTTTGCGTTCATTCAGCTATAAGAACATTACTGTGCATTACGGTGCAGTCGGTGTTCCAGTTCCTCCTAAAGGTGTTCAGTGGGGTTGAGTCAGAGGGCTCTGTGTAGGACACTTGAGTTCTTCTACTCAAACCTTTTCGTTATTTTCATTCCTTTTGAGCTTTTCAGTTCCAGTGAAGAGAAATTGTAAAGCTACAGCTTACAATAGCATTCTATACAAGTCTGTCCAGATTTCTGGCAACAATTTGGGGTCAGGTGGTCAAGCTTTTTGTGATGAGGTTCATGTTGCAGTTACACCCTGTTCTGTTCTTCCTGCGATGAAAGGAACATGGCAAGGAACATAAGTATGGATAAGTCACTTATGGTTTTTTGAAGATTAATGCGTGATGCAGGACTGAGTGTTGACACAGCAATTCCCTGTTCGATTCTGAGCTCTCGTTACTGGCTGTGCAGAGTTTTACAGAATTTGTACATGGGTCTCCTCCACGTCTTCTGTTTCCTCTGCTGGGAACCTGCCTGAAGATGCACTAAAATGCTTCAACGTTGTGAATTATGCAGGCAGGCTCCATTCTTGATCCACCAAGACTTTGACTAGATGAATGAATGCACAAAGGGGTTCGTGGATCAAACCAGCCGCCTTCTGCAGCCGTAACCGCGCAAGAGAAATTGTTATACTGGTCTGGAGGAGTGTAAGCGGGTGCATTACTATCTGGTTCTGACGAAGGAAGCAATCTTACACAATGGTTAATTAAGTAAGTTACAACCAATTACACAGCAGGTTTCCTTAGGAACCTATTTTCTCGGCCTTGTTAAATCATAGTGTAGAGAACGTTCACACTGAGCAGGAGCGATGATTCATTGGATTTTGTCCACATGGCATATGGTGGTGCTTTTATCTGTTTCAGCTCTAGTGACAAATGGAAGAATTTGAAGACGGTTTGTTGCTCCTACTTGACTGTTTGCATTGTTTAGATATTAAGTGGAAACATCTTGAATATAGTCAGTCACGAATGACACTAGATAACTAACATAACTTACATAACTAAAATTACACAACTTATACCATCCAAGCAAAACAGGCAGCGCTCAAATGGTATGCTAACAATATCAGAGGGATATTAAACCAAAAACATCCTTTTTGACCTTTTTGGTCAGGGTCAAAAACTAGAGAGCAAGGCAATAAACAAAAGGCTTGGTAACTCTAGACAACAATGTGAGCTGAGCAAATGCATACTGAATGAGTGTCCCTCATAAACAGTGAAAGCGGGTATGAAGCTGATTGTGTGTGTGTGTGTGTGTGTGTGTGTGTGTGTGTGTGTGTGTGTGTGTGTGTGTGTGTGTGTGTGTGTGTGTGTGTGTGTGTGTGTGTGTGTCTGTTTAAAAGCCCCGGAGCCTGCTGGGAGCTGGAGTTCCTGATTTTCACTAATTCTTTTCTTATTCTCTTGGCTGATCCTTTACACAGTTTCGAATTTATTTCTAAAAAGACCCAACAGACCTGCCAGCAGAATAAGACAATGTACAGCTTGATATTTGTTCTAGAAATATGGTTAATAGTTTTAGAGTTGTTTCATTGTAGTCTTGTAATAGGAATCATCACAAATGCTCGCTTTAGACTTTGGGGCAGTGTACAGTATAATCAAGAGGAGAAACAAAGGAGCTCCAGGATAAATGTATACTATATACATACAAAACACGTGTATTTTCAGTTAAATGCTCAGAATTCTTTTCTTTTGTGACGTAACAGAAAATGTATGAAGTAACAGGACTGACAGGTCCCTGTTTTTGGCATGTCTGTTTATTATGCAAACAGTTTCTCTCTCTCTCACTCTCTCTCTCTCACTCTCTCACTCTCAATTGCTTTCTTTTTCTATCTATAAGTTATTAAGGCGAAAATGCACAGTGAGGATAAGACTAACATCAGATCAATATTCTTCTTTAAAAAGGTTCTCTTCAAGAAAACCCTAAAAGAAATTGAGATTTGTGGAAATTTGTGTTCAAATATATTCAACTATTGTAGCTGACTGGGTCGAGTCTTGTGAACATATGGTATCCTAGGTCATGTGGTAACCTAGTGGTTAAGGTCTTGGCTACCAATCAGAAGGTTGTGAGTTTGATCCCAGGTCCACTAAGATGTCACTGTTGGGCCCCTAAGTAAGGCCCTTAACCCTCAATCGCTTTGTTGTATCAATATGAAATAATGTAAGTCGCTCTGGATAAGGGCATCTGCCAAATGCTGGAAATGTAAATGTTTTGAAGATGTTCAAATAACAATAATAATAAAGTGAACAGTAGCTAATATTTCTCATTATGACAGTATAATATAATAAATATAATTTCTTATTTTACCATTGCATTTCCTTTACAGTAGTCATATTAATGGTCAATTATTTTCTCTATATTTTTATTTTAACTATATTTATATGCTGTGTATGTGACCATTTAAATTCAAAGTTGTTTTTGAAACACATTTAGGGCTTTTACACAGAGATCATCGTGCTTCTTTATTGGGAAAAAATGCTTGGAATACGTTCAAATGCTCTTAATTAAATAGACAGTTTGAAGTTAAAACAAGAAGCATCCATAAAAAAGGACCCTTAATATGTTCATATCTTATTTAAAGCCAATCTATCGAGAAATATCACTTGACGTAGACCATGTTCAAGATATATACTTGCTAAGATCTTATTATTCTCTAGTGCAGGCAGGGGAAATGCATACATACATCATCTTCATGCCAAGCCGGAAGAACAAGCTGCTTCAATAACTGTGGCTCGCTCCGATTTATCTAATACTGTCCAGCAGTTATGTTTTGAGTCATAAAACAAAGGTATTTCTTTTTAAGGGGTTTTCTCCTAAATTTTCATTTGTATACACCAGCACTGCATACAGCTCTCTAGATTTATCTCCCTTACGGCGGTGCATTAAATAATCACACGGCTTCATATAAAAAAACCCGAGATGATAAAGCTAGTGGAAAACTTCGAGTCATTTTGCAAAGTTTAAACAGAGTCTGATCGATGCTCTGTCTAACGTCCTGCGCTTAAAAACGAACGTCTGACCGGATCTAAACACGCGGGTGGATCCCACACAAGCCACAGAAGAAGCACAGCTCTAGCATCGCTGATGAATTGCAGATGGAGTGACGATGTCGACCAGATACTTTTTCCACACAAACGAGGTGCACTGAGCCTGAGCTGGATTAACCAAGAGGTGCACAGGAGATCAGCCCGAGGATAGAGATAGAGATCGGTGTTCTAAGTGCTTGATTTAAGCATTTATTTATTTGTTTATTTGTTTGTTTATTTATTTCAACAGCTCGAGAATAGTCTTGCGATGCAGATGGATACTGCTGACCTTCGGCACTCCCAACACCTGCTCTGCTCCCTCACTTATTCTTCACTACATGCAAAACAACGCTCCTGCTAAGCTTTACTTGTACAGTGTTTTAATGATCGTCATCGGCGTCCAATCGCTCAAAGTGTTGATTGGTTTTTCTCGAACAGAAGCTTTGGTTTAATGTGTGGGTACGTAAAAATGGACTGTATGAATTTTCCTCGAACCTTCAACTGCCATAACGTTCCAGACCGATCATTTGGCACTAGTGTAAGTTGACTACTGTAAGGTTTTATGCTAATAACATCCACGTTTTTATCATTTAAGCAACTAATAAAAAAGTAAGACCAACGGCTGCTAGGCGAGGAAAGTCTTCCGAGAGTCAAATCTGAACAAACATTGCAGTTTTATTCTTTAAAGATATATAATTAAGGAACCATTCAAGAGCACTTTCATGAAGAACAACACATACTGGATGGGTGTGCGGAATGAAACATTCGCCCAGAACGTGGGCTACTGTATAGATCAAAAAAACAAAAAAAAAACCACATCTGTCTTCATCTGCACAAAGACAGATGGCCTAAACCACTGTAGTTTTTATATTTATGGGAAGCACAAGTTACTCATCTTTCTCAGAGGAAAATATTGTCCATCATCGAGCAATATTTATATCACAACATTTTCCCGCTGTGACAGACAGGAGAAAGCCTTCGGATCAGAAGTCGGGATTAGAGATCAGAACAGACGCTGTGCTTTTCATCTACATGGCTCACCGTAGGATTGGATGTCTGGGAAATTTTTTGAAAAATACAGCCCTGGAAAAGCCATCTGGCTTCTTTCTGTGGATTCGGTGCTCCCGAATCCAAAAAAACAGCTTTTTTCATAGCGCACCGGGATCGAGAATATGTGCAACCTTCATGCCAGCAATCCCTCATCCCGCCGGCTCAAAGGCACACCGTAAACACACACGTTCTGCAATATACACACCACAACCTGAATGGAAATACATTTGAAGTGATATTTACACAGAGATAGCATATATTACCTACAGGAATAACCAAGTTTGTTCAAACATCTTCTAGAACAGTCACATTTAATTGTTTTAATTTGTTTTAGGAGGAAAAAAAATGTTCTGTTTTACAAAAATACAGTAGCTGCTGTGTGTGTGTGTGTGGGGGGGGGGGGGGGTAGGTGAGGGAATAAATGATCACTCTGTCTTTTGATGCCATTATCCAGAACATGCTGTATAAATCCACTATGAGACTTCTTTCATTTTCAGCTGCACATCTTGTTCTTGTCTTTTCTGACCTGACCGGTGTGTCATTTCTTACGTCATGCTGTCAACCGTTAGATTGCCTTTCTTCTGCTAACCTGATTTCAGGGAGAAGCAAGGTGGTTTTGTTTGAGAGTTACATATCATGGCTGCTAAGAGCTTTATAGGACTGCAGACAGTTTTGCATTTAGGTCTCACATCAAAATTCATGTTAAGTCTAGAAGGAATCTCTTGGTCACTTTTTTTTAATCATATAGTACACAGTTATTGATGGGAAATGATTTATTATCACAGCATCCAGTGTCACCCGGATGAGGACGGGTCGCCGTTTGAGACTTAAAAAGGAGTGCAGTGTTCTTTTCCTGCAGTGTAACAGCATAGGGTTTTGTTCCTCTTATACCACAGCAATTTATCAACTAAAGATTTTTTCTCTCTTTATGGTTACATTCAACTTCTTGGAATGTCAGTTCCTTAGAATAACTCTAAACCTTCGTTCTTCTATCTCTCTCTCTTTCTCTCCTTCTACCCGATCATATGGACTAACAGCATGCTCATTATCCAATTATTTAGACCTCATATTTGATTTACTGTAGAAAGATAACTAACACATTCTAATAATAAACATGCAACTACCTGTGGTGTTTTTTCCCCCCAACTGTTATAGGTAATGAATCAACACCTTTCGAGCAATCGGAGTGGAGAATGCAGTAGAGAAGCTCTGTGGCGTGTATTAAAGGCACATTAAAGATCTGGGCCCGTATTAATGAAGCTTATAAGAATGATCTCAGAGAGCTCCTAATTTAACTTCAAAATGCCTTATCTTAAGAGTGAATCAGGATCGATCTCAGAGCAAATCTCAGCAAGGAAAATACAACAACTTTTAGCTTAGAGAGGAGGCGGGGCTAAACCGGTTACTGGGTATGACGCATTCTTTTGATGAATGTCCAATAAAAAAAAATAAAAAATAGGAGCGCTTTTAAAATCTGGTCTATTGTAAGCCTTCACTTTGTCTCTACATTAAGATATTTGACGCTATATTGTGTAGGGATTATGTTCATGATCGATCAGATTAGAGATGCACTAACATCTCTAACATCTGTATGTTACTAATGTAATATGTGTAATGTAAATGTAAACATCTCACACAGCACAGAAATGCCATAGCACCAAATTACATATATGATTGGCCACAAAAATATCTACACGATGCATCTACATGTTGCATCTTAATAACTCACTACCATTCTTAAATATTGTATACAGTACATTTCTTCTCTTTCTTCATCTTTCGGCCATTTTCTCATCTACTAAAGAAACTCTTTAACCTCTTTAAAAGTCCTCCTAACTACTTCTAACACTTTTAACATTATCTTTCAAGGGTTAAGATACTTTGTGAATAACTTTTATCTTCACTAGGATCTTCTCTTTCATTTTTTAGTGGTATCGCCCACATTTTTAAGAATTTTCTTCGAATTTTGTTACCAGGAGAAACTCCTTGCACTAAGAAATTTCATGAATACAAACCCTGATATTTAATTATTTATTAAATGACATTGAATCGAATTCAACGAGATGCTAAGAACTAAGAACAAACTAGGTTTAAATAAGCATGGTTTTGTTTCAGTTTAAAAAACCCACAGAGCTGGAATTGTGATTACCCATCAGAATACTGTATATCTGTATACATGCGAGCAGAAACAGAGTTTCACATTACTTTTCAGATTTTTTTCTCCCCCTTCCTGTTGTCGTTGCCTGACAGTTTATTGCCTTCACCCTGCAAAATATTGGTCTTGATCCATCTTTGTTTTTAGGATATAATTTGGCGAGAAATGACTATGCAGTAATTCCTAGCTCGGCTGTTTACTTGGACGGGTTAAGAGTTTTCAAGCACATCACCTTATTACCAAGTGCCTGGTGCTTGGTGTGATTAGTCACAGGAGGTGGTCTGACCCAGACCTCTTCAGCTATACAGCTACTTTTCTATTCTCTTTGTTGTTTGTCAGCGTATACTTTTCTTTATTCGACTTCGGCTCTGTTGGATTTTTGTGATTCTGATTGGTCGGAAGGTAGTCGTTAATATTCTACAGCAGCAGCTCCTACCGTAGCTTAAGCTACAATTCAACTCTCATCTTATATCAATGCGGTATTTTGCGTTTCTATAGTTCTGTTAAGTTCATCTTCATCTCCAGCTCGTCTTCACCACTGAATGTCTTTGTCAGGTCACCCCACAGTGGTGGTTGTTGACTCATATGTTAGTAGACAATGAGGAATTTAAGAATTTGTAGTTTTTCATAAGTATCTCTGTTTTTGCTTAGCCTACTAGGCATAAAGTATGCATTGATATCAAACTTTCTTCTTTCTGAGATGCCTTAAGTGCTTTTTTTATAAACAGCTATAATTGAAAGTGTTCTCTTCAACCACTAAAAATCCATGTAAGGTTACAAACAGAGGGAAACACATCTCACATCTCACTCTGAAAGCCAGTGTTAGGGTTAAGGTCCTGACTCATTTTATATCGGACTTGAAGCCATAATAATAATAATAATAATAATAATAATAATAATAATATTCATTTGTTTATACTGATTAAAAATGTTTAAAGGGATCAGGGCAGTGGTGGCTCAGTGATTAAGACTCTATATCAATGAGTTTAAGAGTTATTGATCTGTTAGTTAGGGGTTTCAGCCCCAGCACTACCATGCTTCCACTGTGAGGCCCTTAATCTAGGCCCTTAACCCTCTCTGCTCCAGGCATGCTGTATTGTGGCTGACCCTGTGCTCTGGATTCTGCTTACAATCAAGCTGTTTACAATCAGCTCTGTTGTTATTGGTGCAAACTCAATTACGCTCGATCTTGCAGATGGCCCTCACTCAAGTTTGGTTGAAGGACAGAAGCTTTAAAACTTCTTCATCGTTTACCGAGGGGCAATCATTCCAAGCTTGTGAAGGAGAACCTCGAAGGACAGGACACTGAAGTTCTCCTTTCCTTACAATGACAATTACCAAGAGGCCGCCACATATCGATTGGTTTTATGGGATTAGGGCTCGTCGATACTTTCAGGCCACTGGTTTATCTGAGTGCAGCATCACTTCAAAACAAAGACAAAGTATCTCGGTTCTATATTCAGCATGAACATCTCTCAGCAGGATATGACATAACTCGTCTAAACGATTCTAATCCCAATTTATATATAAGCATTTTCATGAATATTCCTGAGTCCACATAGGTCCTTTCTGTTCAGTACTGTAAAGGAAAGGTAATAGAGTTTTAAATGAAACCTGCACAAAAGTTAAATCTGGGTTAAAATAATAGACTCTGCAGTACGAGTGAAATCTTTGTTCAAAGGAGGGCACGAACGTCATATTTAATACGTCCTCGTTTGAGTCGACTGGCCCAGTTCCTGATGTGATGATTTATTAAAAACGGTCTCATCTGACGGTTCTTGACACCCGTATTAAGAGCGCGATTGAATCCTGTTAATCAGAAAATCTTCTTATCGTAATCGCTCCTTTCTTTCTTGTTAATCGCGTTCCTCGTTTTGACACGCAGGTGGAAGTGCAGAGGATGGAAATATAATTAGGAATGAATGTACAGATGACGTTTCGCAGTCTCATTGAGATGAAAAAATGGAAAGTTAGTCATATACATTAACAGTTTTAATTTATCTGTGAGGCAGAAACCCCCGTAATCACATGTCGTACATGGAGACGGGAATTAAACCCCCAAACCCTGAAGGTTAACATGCTTTCCACTAACCCTTAGTGCTCCTGGACACTTTCTTTAATAATATTCTACTGAATAATCATCATCATTACCAATAAACTCTTTTTTGTTCTCTTTGAACTCTTTTGTGCGTTTTTTTCCCTTTTTGTTAGAAGGTCTAATAAATATAGTTAGTGATGTTAAAAATCCACTTCTCTACTATGAGCTAGATTTTCCACATTAATCTCATCAATTCTCCTTTTATCTCGACATAAAGCAAGGGAGAGATGAGACAATCTGCTGTGTTACTGGAGAAAAAAAGAAGTTTTTAGACATAATTCTGAGCAAGAACATACTCGTACTAACATTCCCTGTTGTGTTTGTGGAGCTCCTACACAAAACACGTAATACGTGACAGGAACAAATGATGTTATCATTACATGGCACAAGCATGTAATAAAATAATTACTCAATTCTGAAAAAGAGATTATATTCTGTCTACATTTCTCAACTAATCGCTAATCAGAAGGCTGCATCTTTCCCAGAGCTTTGATCCTTTTTAATTAAAGCATCTTCAGTTGTGTGTGTGTGTTTTTTTTGTTTGTTTTTTTTGCCAGATATACTGTATGTTTGGCGAGGGGATTACAAATAACCGTGTCGAAGGCCATTTATGCTTGTTTGCTAAGATTAACTCCAAGCAACAATGTGACCTAGCCATTCTGAATCTGCAGTGCGACGATGACATTAACCGGGTGTCAAGCTGCAGGCAGGAGGGAAAAGATATATAAACACAGCGAGCGCACGAGTGTAAGCTATTAGTAACATGCCCCTCCACCATCCTCGGATATTTGTCTCCTTTGCACTTTGCACAGCAGATCTCCAAGCAGCTGTTCGGAAAGCTCATTTTCGAGCGGGGCACGGTGACCAGGCGGAGATTTAGTTCATGTTATGCCTGATCAAGAATTCTCCACTTACCTTCAGACGGCGTTTCTGAGCCGCTGTGATCTCTGGTGTAAATAGCTCGAATTATGTTATCATTGGATTATTTTCCGGTCAGTTGGTTTGTCTTTGAACATTTTTGTATGACACAAAATTGCACAAATGGGCTGGAATGATAACTGACCAAAAAGTGTGAAGTTGTACCAATTTTCGTCCTTCAATACTATTTTCTCCTTTATTTAATCTTGGCTCAATTCCCATCCGTCGGCCAGCCAGCTGTCTTTTATCTTACATTTCAAACAGATGCAGCACAAGGTGGTGTAAGTTCCGTCACGGCTTGTTTTCCGTGTCATGAAGACTTTCGACCTTTATTGAGCCGAGGCCGACCCTGTGGGAATCCTGAGGCATCTAAAGATGTTCCAGCTCCAGTTGGATTCCGCATCATAAAGTTTTTCGGACATTTTAAGAAGAGATGCCAACTCCATGTGGTCTTTGAGGACAATAACCTCCTCATCAATACACAATTGTCGGACTGTATATTTATAATCACACCCTTTAGTGTCACCCAAATGAGGATGAGGTTCCCTTTTGAGTCTGGTTCCTCTCAAGGTTTCTTCTTCCATCTAAGGGAGTTTTTCCTCACCACAGTCACCTCCGTCACCTCAGGCTTGTTCATTTGGGATAAATACAAACACATTTAAATATAAGTTTAATATTAATCTTTGTATTATATTAATCTTTGTATAATATTACATTTCTTCTATTATGTTCTGTATGTTCTGTAAAGCTGTGTAGAGGCAATGTCTATTGTTAAAAGCGCTATACAGTACAAATCAATTTGAATTGAATCGAATTGTACGTCACTCAATGGCTTGTAGATATATGGCTTAGAGATATGAGAGACAGAGTGTTCTGTCCTTTTCACCTAAAAAGCATGGTCAATTTTGTGATTTTTGCTCTTTCGTTTAGCGGTTAGCACGTTTAGCGGTTTAGCGAGACGAACCTCACATCTCAAGGGTTGGTGGTACAAGTCATGATTCGTGTTTCTAAATTGTCTGTAGTGTGTAGATGCTACAGAAAATAGGATGTTTAAGTGGAATAAAACACTTTAGAGTATGATTTTGTTGGAAAATGATGATAATTATTTTTTGAATTTTTTTTTCAATAATATTTGAAAAGTTAGTCTTTTAGAGCACATGAAGTACAAACGATCTACAATGAGCTTCATGCCTTCCCTCATGCTATGTGTATTACCTAGAAAGAAAAAAAAAGGTTAAAAGAGTTCTCTCTGTGTGTGTTTTCCTTCTCTCTATGCACTTAGCAGTCCCTCTCTCCCATAGCTGGGTTCCTGGCATGCCGGCAGTCATTTATTGTGAGGAGTATAAATAGAATGGCAGGATCTCTGAGGCAGGTGGTCCGATCTGCACACTCAGCTCTGTTCTCCCACAGTGCCATGAGATTCTACAGAGCGCCTCTGTAGCTGCGGTGAAACTGACCCACAGCGAGGCACCCATGTGCGCAAACACACACGCACACATGCGCACTACATCCAATAGCCAGTGGCTTTCTAACATGGTTTACTGAGTGACACATTCATCATTCGATCTGCGTTAGCCTGTTATTCAACTGGAATGCATGGACTCTGGAGAGTAAATACTTCGTGCAGTTGCACAAGCTGTTCTTTAAAGTCACGCGCTCTATTTCTCCAAGTGGTTTTTATTGTTCTCGTTGGTTTTCTTTGGTTTAATGGAGCACATTTCGAGTCAGATTCAAATGCTGACATGATGATACACAACTGCAGACAGACTACACGTTGGTCCAACTCCTCGCTTAGAATGTTCTGGATTACAGTAGAAAACACTGCAAAATAAACAAATAAAATAAATAAAGACAGCTTAGCTATATATATAATGAGGTAAAAAAAACGTATGTATATATTTATTTATTTTTTACTTTTTTTTTTTATTTCCTTGTTTGTACATTTTTTGTCTCTTTTTTTAATAAATAATACATAACAAAAGAATTAATCGACCAATAGAATTTTTTTTAAAGCTTTCATTTCATATACATAAACACAAAGCGAAGAAAAACAAAAAAAAAATCCATAGACTAAAAAGGTCTTTTTATAACCATAGAAAATATAAATATGTATTTCCATCGATTCTAGTAAGAGATTTTGCACTGAATAATATTGCACTTTAACAGACAGGATAGGTAATGTGTATGTATATTGCCTGTGAGAAGAAATGTTCTCGTGCCTAAATGCTTTAGATCAGGGGAGTCAAATGCAAATTCACAGTGGGACAAAATATAAAACTGAGATAAAGTCACGGGCCAAACTGAATATTTATTGAAAAATTAACTGCAACTGATTTGTAATGTTCAACCTTTTTCATATGGAAACAAACTTTTGTTTTGCTTAAACACAGGATTTGGAACAACCAGAGCTTGATATTACAAACACATAAGAAATTAAATTTGAAATAAAAGACACATCAGTGGTGTTCATTTCGCAAACTTTGGCCATACACTTTTTGACAAACTCTCCCTCATTAAAGGGCCGGGCAGATTTTGCGATCCCTGCCGCCACAAAAAAGCTTTACAGCCTTTACAGCAGCTTCACTTTTTGATTTTGCTTTCATGAGACTTTTTTTCATCTCCTTCACCTTCTGGAGCTTCTGCTTTACGTCCAGGTCCTCATACTTCTCATAATGTTTAGTTTCATAGTGTCTTCTTATGTTATATTCTTTCGTTACAGACACGTTAGCACCGTTAGCACACAAGACAAACAGGTCTGTCCTTTATATTCGTGAACAGATAATCTGCCTCCCTCCTGTCTTGAAAGCTCCTATTGTCCAACTTTCGTTTGGCCATTTTTGTGGAGGGAGGAATTAACTTGCCCAGTGTGACTGTAACATGGTTGTTAACGAGTGTCAACAGAGAATGAGGGGCGCTTGCTGTTCGTGACTACGCGTCAATACAGTGGCAAGGCATTCTGGGATTTGTAGTATTAGTGGAGCATGCGGCTAGCCAGCTGTAATACACATTTGATATGATTTCGCGGTCCAGAGTTTGACGCACCTGCTTTAGATGTTTTAGATATAGATCTACTGTATAGCGATGGCAAGTGTGTCCATGGTGAGAGCCGCCTTTAATGATGTTACCTGCCTGTTTCTTCACCCTGCAGTTGTACAATTCTTGGAGATTGGGCTGAGGAACACCAATAATCCTCTAATAGAAAGTAAAAGATCATTCTTACTTTGTTCGAGATATGAAAGATATGTGCTTGTTTACTTGCTAAGATGCAGTGCAACAATTAGATTTTACTGCTTACTCATTAATGAGTAGCGTACAATGCAAATAATGACTTCTTAGCAAGTTTAAATATCTTGAATATAGCCAGAATGATCTAGCATTTCTGTTTAAATTACACGACACCGAGTGCCAGATTATTAAACCTATTTCTAGACGTATTTTACCGCTTCACCTGACCTCAACTGGCACAGCAGTTACTTTTCATTATTTAATAATTACCCCCTATGCATTTTATTCCAAACAGTTATTCCTAACATACGTTCATCCCACTATATTTCATCAGCAACTCTATCATTTCATGTGCTGCATATTTTTAATCTTTATTTTATTTTATTTTTTTAAAATATTTTTATGTATTTATTTTTCCATTTATTTTCTTTGCACAGCCATTTATTTAATTCTTTTTTTCACCTCTACTTTGCACATTTTATTTGATCTCATTTTTATTTTCTTTGTCTATTTCATTGTATTTTATTCTATTTTATTGTATTTCATTGAATTTTTTTATAAAACAGACAGTCTCACAACAAGCATTTTGTACCTGGTACGTTCGTATATATGACCAATAAAAGTCGAAATTTTTTAGCTTCATATTTTCTTATTCTAGGCTCAGATTATTTTCTAACGTTCAAGCGTTAATTTCTAGATAGAAGCAGAGTTATCTAATAGAATAAGCTTTAAAATAGTACAATATGTAGATTCAGTTTATTGTCATCATTTCATTAAAAAAAAAGCAGATACTTTTGGCAAGATTCAAGATATTTTCTCTTGGATATGTTTTCACACGGTGTATTTTGATGCAGTTGTATAGCTATCAAAAATGCATCATGTTACCACCCGCACTGAACAGGCGAAATACTTTAATAATTCTGTTTATCTTTCTTTTTTTTGTCTTGGTAAAACTTTATACACTGAACTAAAGCCATTTTTTTAGACTTTGATGCTGGACTGTTTGTACCCACTTTGTTCTACTAAAATAGTATTTTGAGTTTCTAGTATTTAGTATTTTCTGTGTCCAGGCCTCCAGTTTGTGACTAGACTGGATTTAGATTTAAGCAACACTCGATTATTTTTTGTTTGTTTGTTTGTTTATTAAGCAATTTGACAGAAATCTTGATTTTTAGGAATCATTTTTATTCAGTTAATCGGAGTATAGCTATTTTGTTTCTTGGTCAGATGATTCACTTAAAAATCACACTGTTTCATTAGTTGTGCAGAATGCAGTGACCAATGTTTTTTTAAAGATAAACATTCACTGTATACTATGTGCACTGCTTACGGTGATGTTGAAGAAGTGCATTTTTTGTTCCAGCCACAGAAAGACAATACGTTTACATTAACGTCATTTGGCAGACGCTCTTATCCAGAGCTGCTTACATTTTTAGCCCATTCTATACAACTGAGCAATCAAGGGTTAAGGGCCTTGCTCAGGGGCCCAGCAGTGGCAGCTTGGTGGACCTGGGATTTGAACTCACAACCTTCTTAATAGTAATTCACTGATTTAAAGTCTACGCTACCACATTCACCAAAACAAAAATCGTAGTTCTTCTTTCATGTTCCATCACATTTAGGACAATATAGATTGTGTGATTTTTATATTTAATAGTTCATATTAATACGTATTTATTCAGAGACCCGATTCAAGATACAAGTAAAACATTTGAACATACACGGTATCTTTAAAAATAATCGGCAATCAAAACCGACCTTGTGGTGTTTATTAATGTCTATTAATTCAATAAAATCTCCTTCTTTTGTCAACAGCCTTATTCTGGCATCAATAATAGTCAAGATGATAATCATATCAGGTTTCACTTCAGAGTCACTAGCACCCAGCTATTAGTGAACAAAACTGCTGAGTCAGCTGGCGCTCCAGTTGAGAAGCAGCATCACTAACTGGATTTTTGTCATCTTCACTGTCGTGTTTTGCAGGAGATGAGCGATCCTCCACACTCAACTGTAGGCTAGCGTTCAATCAGGCTTCATGTTTCACTTTTACAAGACAGTCTAATCCTCGTGGGTTCAAATCTGTGTGTGTACAAATCACTTCCTTATACAACGAGGGGGAATTAGTATTCAGACACTTGTTATTATGTAATATACGTCCGGTGCATATGTCCGTGTCATATTTACACACAGATTGTCTTTTGACGCTGTACTTATTAATATGTATAGAATAAAATAAAATAAATAATAAGCTATACATTTTAAAAAGGTTTTCAGGAACCACAAATAACCGACATCATTATTATTTTTTTTCTATTCCAAGCTGTTTTTGCTCTTATAACTACCGTAAGAATTAATTAAATTTTTCATCGTTCATCCCTCAAGACTGCCTCTAATGAAACGCCTCTGATTTTCTCCCCAAATTCACCGTCTTGGATGAAGAGATTCTGAGTCACTTTCGTCCCCATGTCACGATGCTTCCACCACCATGCTTTTTCAGGAGCGTTCTTTATCCACTCTTACGCACAACGCTTCATTCTCCAAACACACGAAGATTAAATTATTCCTGCACAGTTGTATTTTTCTTTTGTCTGACCAGAGTATATTGTTACAAGGAGTTTTGATTTCACTACATGTTATAGATGGAATCTTTGTGCTTCTGTGTGTGGGATGTAGGAACAGACATGTTTGCAGTGCAGTTTACAGCTCTTCGTCGTTCCTGCTGCTTTCAGGTCGTCTTGCAAATCATTTCACATGATTGCTGCCTTCTTTGTTTTCTTCCTTATTTATAATGAAGGGAAATGTCTGGGAAAAATTAGTTGTATCGATCTATCCGTCTTTTTAATATAGTCTTCCATTCATTTCCCTTGATGAATAAATACTTTTTGTTTCTGTTATCCCCAGTGGTTCAGCGACAGGATCCTATGCTCTCACCATCGCCATCCGGGTTTGATTTCCAGGCAGGACTCCAACTGATCCACTGAGTGGTTAACTCTCAGTGCTGGTCGCAAGCTTGGATAAAATGTGTCAGGAAGGGCATCCGGCATAAAACCTGCCCCACGTCAAATATGTGTACAGGTTTTTTCTTTATATTTACAAGTACTTAGTCAAAAGACATTATAAGTGTAACTTCAACTGATTCAATACTTACAAACCAACCAATATAAATGACAATAAAACTGCCAAATCTTACCAGATGTCTCAAGTAGACAGTTGGACGTACTATATGGTACTTCTACACAAAACTGGATTGTGCTCCACAATTTGACAACCATTCGAAGCAAATCTGATTAGCTTACTGATTAGCTACACAAACTAGATCCAGGCAATGCTTCCAACTGAACTCATGTGAGTAAGCTAAAGAGTCTAATACCCTTTTTGACAGTGCCTTAGATTTGCAGGTTAAAAATGACTCGTATTACTGATTTATCCTTACGGATTAAAATTAAACGATCTAAGGATTTCCATCACTATGAGAGTACAAACGGATATATACTCAGGAAGTATATTAAATAACAAAAACAATGTCTGTATTCCACATCTCCTGACTATACGACCTTCTTTTAGAAATGCAGTGTTGCATTGTCTTTAAACAAAACAAAAAAAAAATTGTTGTTTTCAAATTATTCCTTTAGTTTGTTCAGACAGCCCCAGCATCGACCGGTGTGTTTGAAGCTAAGCCGAACACGCCGATAATTCACAGCCTTGCATTCTTTGTATTTTTCTCGGGTGGGCCGAGCGGCCCGGGCCGAGCGCCGGCTGCTAATCACAGTCCAAACAGCCTCTGCAGTATCCAGCAGCAGACAGTAGGTCTAGGAAGCACTGCTGAGTACAGAGGAGTTGTTTATCTGTGAAGGCATGCCCTCGCTCCATCATCATGCCCACAGAGACAGCACCATAAAGCACGTTTCTCACTTAGATAAGGTCTCCAGACTGGGTCTATCTGCCTGGCTTGCTACACTACATTGAAAGAGGGAGAGAGGGGGAGAGAGAGAGAGAGAGAGAGAGAGAGAGAGAGAGAGAGAGAGAGAGAATGAAGAAGGACAACTTGCATTTACTGTGTTGCCCTGAAATAATTCCTTAAGACCAACCTTCTTGATCTTTTTTCCGGAAGTTTCCTTTGTACGTGTGTGTTTTATTTTTCAACCAATTGTGAAAAACACTTTTCAGTGGAAAAGAAACCTTTATTATATGTCAGGTTTTGAGCTTTCTTGTGACCAAGATCACTTTTTCCCCTTTGTCTTTTGAAAGAGATGGGCTTTGTGCTAGCCCAACCATGACGGGCTTCCTTAGTCAAGGCGTCCGAGAGCTATATATGAACCAGGCCGAAGCGTTTTCATGAATAAAAAGGCAGGTATTATTTTATTATAGTGTGCCGTGAGCACGAATAATGCGCAGATCCTTGAAAGTGGGGGAATTGTTTGAGTTCCGTATAATTTTTCCATCTCTATATCAAATCTTATTACCGATCTCCACTTTCATTCGGCCAGGGGATTCCAAGCGTTATTGCACAACACCTGGCTGGTTTCCCCCTTGATAGAAAAAAAAATCTTTTTAAAACTTTTTAGAGCACTTTAATCAGATTGTAGATGTGTTTTTTTTTTCTCCTTTGTTAAATTAGTCTTCAATTTTGACACGGCATGGTGTTTGTCTTCTGTACACCTCACTTTAAAACAAATCTGTGTTGTAGTGCGTTCGGTTCCTCAGCACTTGTATCGAATTATACGAAATACAAATAGTGTCTGTCTCGAATGACATATTTTGTATTTTCACTAAAAATATAAACGCACGATAAGCTCCAGGAAGCACAATGACATTAAACAGATGTCTAAACTTAAAAATTATACATTTATTATTAAGTCCATAGAAAAAAAACTTTTATCAATTATCGCTGTAATCTATTTATGCCAAACAATCTGCTTAGTAAAAATAGGTCTGCTGACACCACGTCAGGCCTTGGCTGAGGTCAGTAGTGCAGCAGGAGGTGCGTCTATAGCCTTAATGTGAAATACTTTACAATTAAATGTTGTCTGCATAGACAATTAAACTCTATAAGTGTTTATCAGGGTCAAGTAATGTTCATTGAGGACCAAATTATCCGGGTCCACTCGGGTGTTTGTGAGCATTCAGTTCAAGTGGTGATTACTGGGGTCCAGGTGGGTGTTCATTTGGGTCTAGTTGGAATTCATCAAGGTCCAAGCAGTCTGTATCAGAGTCCACTTCAATGATTTTTGTCCAAGTGTATGTTAAAAATTGGATCCAAATGGAAATAATTGCAGTCTAAGCGGTAATCATTGGGGTACAAGTAATGATTATCGGGGTCCAAGTTGTGGTCATTAAGATCCAAATCACCAGGGTTCAAGTGATGTTCACTAGGGTCCAATTTGTGATCATTAGGGTCCAGGTGGGTGTTCAGTTGAGTCCAAGCTGTAATCATCAAGGTCCAGGCATTGTCCAGTTGATGGATCATTGTCCAAGTGGGTGTTAATAATGTGATCCAAACAGGAAATAATTACAGTCTAAGCAGTAATCAAGTGGTGGTCATTGGGGTATAAATCATCAGTCATCATCTGATGAGTCATCGTCGGAATATCAGATGCGATGTTCAAGCTTTAATCATTAAGGCCCAATTGATTGGTCATTGTCCAAGTGCGTTTTGAAAATGGGATCTAAACAAGTGATAATTAGGGTCTAAGCAGTAATCATAGGGGTCCAAGTGGGTGCTCATCAGGGGTCAAGCAGTGATCATTAGAGTCTAAGCAGTGATTATCGGGGTACAAGTGGCTAACCACTTCAGTCCAAGTGAGTATGCAGAGGGTTCATTCTGCTGATTCAGAGAGAACCCAATCACAGGTTCTTGACTGTTGACTTAAATAGAAGACGCATTTGAATCTGTTCAATCCTAATTTGCTAGTGCTAATGCTCATATAGTGGGCAATAGTCTCTATAAAAGGTAATCTATATTTTGAGTTTTAGAATGTAGTGTTTAAAATGTTCCATGTGGCCTCAGCGGTTATAAGTTTGACACCCAGACATTACAATGGCATCATACTACGAACCGAGGGCCTTTTGTTTCGGTTCCAGACCAGAGTTCCTAAACTAAAGTTTCTCAGTGGAAAGTCAGCTATTAATATTTAGCAGTGCATATGCTGCTGTGACCCACACACAGCTGGTCCAGCTGCCCCCACACTCACATATGTAGTGGCTTTTTGTTTGTTCCAGTAAGTTAGAAAGCCTTTGAAGCTTTGGAAAGAAAAAAAATAAAACCGTTAAAGAAAGTGGAAGCTATATGCTGTCAGCACCAACGGCTATTCTGAGTCAGGCAGTCAATTATTCTGTAAGCCATGGGCGCATCTCGAGTTTAACCCTTAAATGGGCTCAGCATTACAATCAGAACCTATGATGAACTAACAATGAGGAAATAGAAACAACTTGTGTGCTAAGGTTTGTGTTGTGTGTGAATGCTTGTACAATAGTATATTATTTCTTTCTGAGCTTTTGTGGTGGGTTAAAATTGAAGAGCTTTAAATTAAACCTTTAAAAAAAGATCTATTTAAAAATATAGCCGTGTACACGGTGTTTTAGCTACAGTCTTACAGGAGCAGTTTTATTTTACATCAAGGTGTTCTGTAAGCCGAAATTTCAGCTATATTTGGAGGAAAAAAAAAAAAAAGCGTTATCCAGCGGTGAATATCCAAATAATCCAGATGCAGGATATTGGTGATGATTCAACGTGTGATTCAGAGACACAGTGTGCTTTTAGACTCCATGACTTAATTGGCATGAAAAGCCTGCCTCGGATTTTGTAACAAACCTCATTCAGTCTCTGTGATGTATAATGTCTTGATTTAGCTGTACAGCAGAAGAGTGAGGGAGGAGGTGGCATGCGGTTCACTCTGGAAATATACAAGAACCAAGCAGTCAGTCAATAACTCAAAGAAGAAGCGTTCTTTCTTTCTTTCTTTCTTTCTTTCTTTCTTTCTTTCTTTCTTTCTTTCTTTCTTGCGTTCTTTCTTTCTTTCTTTCTTTCTTCCTTTTTTTCTCTTGTTAACACTTTTATCCATTTCTCTCTGTATGTGAGCATCAAACCTTTGTATGCTGCGGCGCCATCAGAAACCGTTATTTCTCAAAATCTCCGTTTTTTTGTCTTTTTTTTTCTTTCTTCTTTCTTCAGACTTAAGATCATGTTTACTTTCCCTACGATGTAAAAACAAACTTTGCGCTTGTTTGTTATGGCATTAATCTAGGATCTTTTCATAATTCTAATAAAAATCTAATCAATCCTCTGAACCGAGATTTGATTTACTTGCCATTGGGAACTTTGCCATAATTACAGCTGTAATTTTCACAAACGATCCCCAGGCGTGACTGCGACGCACTCAGAAATACTGCTGTCATGTACAGATTTGATGCTAACCGTTTGTGTCATACAAAATGAATTTGCAGCGTTATGACGCGTTATGAGTAGAAACGGCCGAGCCGATGAGCCGGGAAGTGTGTTCAAGCAGATATTTAGCTCAAAAACACAAAATGCTCAGTGTGTGCATTTAAATGTTACAGTTTATTGTTCGTTGTTCGGATTTTACCTTCTTTCTCAAATATGTATTCAGCGTTATTGGTACGGTACCTTGTGGGCAACATTCTGCAAAAGTAATTTTCTTTTTTGCCCAGCGCAAACCACAGTTCATGTTTGCAGAGGGCAAAGGGCAAAGTCTGAAGCAAAAAAGCGTTTGAACTCTACGATGAGATTTCCTTTTTTTTTTCCCGCTCACTATGGCTCTGGGTGGCGAAGACGCTGCATCGTGTAACCTTGGTGTCAGCAGTCTGTGCCGGTCATTTGAATGTGCAGGCACATTGCCAAAGATGAAGTTAATGACCTTAGATGCCACAATCAGCCTTGATGATAGTGCATCGCAATATGAGGGAATTGGTATTCATCGGGTCCACTGCAAGCGATGAATTATTAATGCCTGGCTGCAAGTAAACTTTTCCACCGTGTAGAGGTAGGGAGGGTGGCTGTGGGCTAAACAGTGAGATGGGAAGAGAATATGAAACGCACAGCTCCATCACAAATCGGAGTTTAGACGTACAGCCTACTCCGTTAACAGTTATGTCATCGTTTAATACCGCGTAATGTGGAAATAAATGAGTAAGTCTCAAAGGCATATAATATAAATAGAATCTAATACAATATGACCTTATTATAACAAACCCAATAAGGTGGTAATCGTTTCGCACCGTTAAAGTGAAGCTTGGCATATTCGCATATTATTTTAGGTAGCGTACTGTGTGCCAGAATTTCATAACTTTCCATGTGCATAAGTCTCGAGCTGTTCGGCAAGGCAGCGCAAGATATTAAAACTATTTGTAACGTAGTCTGTCAAGATGTCTTCTCCATGCAGAAGCTAGAACACCTATAGAAGCATTTATAGTGCAGCGATGTTAATGTATGTGCTAATATGCTTTCCTTTCATAAGGGATTAACCCGCTTTACCTGTGCCACTAAAACAAATATTACCAATATTACAGAGACAGGGTAAAAGCATGACTCAGCTTCTCATCATCATCAGCATCATCATCATCATTATCTTCATGGAATATGAGGTTTAAATTGTGCTGTGTTTCTTGAATGGGAAATGATGCATTGACATTATTAGTGTGGGATTTAAATGTCAAGTCACAGCTATGCATTACAGCAAGATTTCTCACTGCTGCTTTCGCTGTAGCTTAATTAGATCTTCTTCGATTTGGACACTGAGTTTAAGGAGGATTGTAGGCTTCATTTTTTTTAATGATGTCTTTTATTTTGTAAAAGACATAATTTTTTTTAATGATGTCTTTTATTTTGTAAAAGATAGACAGCTTAGTGACTAATTGCAAATAAAGGTATGATTTACATACTGTGTATACTATATGGACACTTGATCAGGACACCTGCTCTTCTGGGAAGGGGTTTCACTGGTTGTTGGGGCATGTGGGGTTTTGTGATCATTCAGCTACAGGAGAATCAGTGAGATAGGAACTGTGAGTTAAGGCCCTGGGTTGAAGGTCATGGTTTAAGCCCCAGGACCTCCAAGCTGCCAGTGTTGGGACCTTGACCAAGGCCCTTAACATCATGTGCTCCAGGATGCTGTAACATGACCCTGCACCCTGACCACAGCTTCCTAAACTATATAGAAGGGATATGGAAAGCAAATCACCTCTTAGTTCCAGTGAATGGAAATTGTAAGGCTGTAGCATACAAAGGCATTCTAGGCACTTATGATTTCAAGCAGCATTGTCTAGAATGTTTTTTGTGGAAGAACCACATCTGGGGGTCACTGCAAGACTTTTGACTGTACAGAATATATTATGGCATCCTTTTACATTGATAATTTGGCTCAAGGGGGGCACGGTGGCTTAGTGGTTAGCACGTTTGCCTCACACCTCCAGGGTCGGGGTTTGATTCCCGCCTCCGCCTTGTGTGTGTGGAGTTTGCATGTTCTCCCCGTGCCTCGGGGGTTTCCTCTGGGTACTCCGGTTTCCTCCCCCGGTCCGAAGACATGCATGGTAGGTTGATTGGCATCTCTGGAAAATTGTCTGTGTGTGTGTCTGTGTGTCTGTGTGTGTGTGTGTGCCCTGTGATGGGTTGGCACTCCGTCCAGGGTGTATCCTGCCTTGATGTCCGATGACGCCTGAGATAGGCACAGGCTCCCCGTGACCCGAGGTAGTTCGGATAAGTGGTAGAAAATGAGTGAATGAGTGTGAGTAATTTGGCTACATTTAACTTGCACACAATCCACGACATGGACAAAGTTAACATTTAAGAGTCTTGTTAAAAGGGTGGGACTTCACTGGATTTCTGCCATCAGCAATGAGCTCGAAAGCAAAGTGCAACTGTCACAAATCTAATGTATTTTGGGTGTCAGTGTGCCTCTTTTGCATTTCTTCTTTCATCCTTATGTCTGCCCAAAGCAAACATTTTCCTACATTTCTCTTTGAGTCATTAGTGTCTAACTTTCCCTCCTCGTTTCATTAGTATGGCGTTTCTCCAAGCTTCCACAGAGAGATCAAACCGTTTCATGCCGTTGGCCCACAATCCCGTCACTGACAGCTGCTGCCTTCTGTCCTTTTCTTTCTTTTCTCGAGTTCTATCATTCATCTCCTAGAGTATCCATACAAACCTGCCAGCAGTATATCTATATTTTAGATTCTTCCTCAACCCCCTTTTTGAGCTAGAGGGGGCAAACTTGATATATAGCTTAAGGCTATGAATGCTCATTTTTCTGCGCCTACTCCCCCTACTGTTGTTTTTTTTTTTTTTTTTTTTTATTTTATTCTTCCCACACTTTCACACATGATGTTTGCAAGTGCTGTCAAAATGCTATTTAACCATTTTTCACCACTAAAACTGGAACATGTCGGTAACAGCGTAGCATAAGGCTTAATAAACAACGTGACTACTTAACTTTGCCGAATGAATTAATACAACAGAGCCGTCGAATTTTGAGTTCTAAATGCGATCGATCTGAAAAAGTCGATTCATTTTCTGCAGCTAATGTCATAGGTTTCTAGAGTAACACCTTTCACAGGGAAATGTATGAAGGTATTTTAAGTGTGTAATTGTTCATATGGTGAAGCTTTCTCATAGGAAATGTTTATGGAAAAATCTTGAGGGCTTCGCTCTTTTTCTGGTTTCCTGGTTAAATGACAACCTGATTTTTTTTATGTCTGGTGGGGAATTATGATAGCTTAAGTGATGATGAAGAACAAGAAAAAAAAATAGTGTCATTCCTACATGCACAGAGTTTGCTCCTGGTTTCAATTTTTAAATAGATTTTTAGCCACACAATGACCTAGAAAGCTAGGTGATATTTTCTTGTTTTAATTGACACGTTTGTCTCCTTTAAGTCTTTCAAGATTTTCTTTGGCGTTTTGTGTTGATTCCCCACATTTCTCTGGCACATGCTTGCCCTGATGATGCTTCATATAATCACATTGCGAACATCTAACTAGACTTAAAAGAAGTTTGCTTTGATCATATAAATATATATATATATAATTTTTTTATTCTAGATTTTTTATATATTATTTATCTATTTATTTATTTATTTATTTATTTATTTATTTATTTATTGCGATGTCAAAGGCTTCACTCTCTGTGGCAGGTATAATTACAGTTTTCACCCAGTCATTAAGGAAACATCTTCGGTGTGTCAGTGCAGAGTAATTGCCAGTCCAATGCCGGCTTGAAGGAAAATTGAAATCAAGTAAGCATTCGCTTGTGTTCAACAGGTTTGAATTATTCATAGGTTCAAGTGTTTCCATGATCCTGTCTGTCTGGTGATAGTCGTGATGTTCTTATTGCCAGTTTATTCACTTCACATTAATACTATGTGTTTTTGTTACTTTTAAATCCGTTTTTTATTCCCAGCAAATCTAGGGCGGTTGCAGTCAAAAGCACTCGATCTAATAAAACGGAACATTCTGACAAACGTTGAACATCGATATTCAACATAGTCAAGCACCAAGTCCCTCTGGCTGCATTTATTACTAGATTTATTGAGATGTACTTGTTTTCGATCATAGTAAAATTCAGTGTCCTCGCATGGTGCCAGGTTTTCAATCTGTCAAACACATGGGTTTGCCCATTTGCCAAAAATGAAAGGGTTAGCCCATTAGAGACTGCCGGGAATCCCTTCCTCAGTCTTTGTATATTGGCACTGTATCCAAGGCAACTCATGCATATGGTTGTTATACACGAGTCCTCTGGTTCTTGGCACAATCTTAAATAACACAGCCATGTTTCTGTATAAAGTACACTTTTTGGAAATTGCTCTCTGTTTGGAGAACTGGTTTGCTGTCTTATGGTACCATATTGTCCCTGAAACCAAATTTTATTGCTTAGAAATTGCCATCTGCATTGCCTGTTGTGAATTTTCCTCCCGAGATAAGTTTGATGAAAATAAGAGATGTGGAGTGATGAACTTGGGAAAGCCAGGGCAGGAAAGTAAAGAAAATACAACGAGCATGCTGATGCTACACAATCTCACAATTGCTGTATTGCTCATAGTACATGACTTTTATCACTTTTATTATTATTATTATTATTATTATTATTATTATTATTATTATTATTATTATTTTGATGTCGCAATCATAGACAAGCGTCAGGTTTACCTAGAAACCACTTCCAATTCAGTTTTATTTGTATAATCAGTCCTTCATTGATTTCACAATTTTGCAATTGTAGAAACAAACACAAGCTGCGATATTTTGCATATTTGGTCCAAGACTCACCATGTGACATCATCACAAATCCATCGTTCACATTAACTAAGTTAGATGGCCAGCTAACTAGCTGCAAGTTTCTAACTTGGTTTCAGTAACTGAGTCTGGAGTTGTTGTTAGATTCTTAGTGTGTTGTGACTGTAGACAAACCTGTAGACAAACCAGTGAAAATATACCATAGTATTTTGTACATTCTTCACATCACTGAAGCAGTTTTAGTTTTTCATCCAGGTTCCCAGGTGCCATATCATTCTCTAGGAATTTTCATAGTGGTCATGACAGACCCAAAGTTGTGGAGCTTATTTTGTGGCACAATAAACTGAGCTCATACATAATGCTTACTGAAATATTCTGGGTTAAATGTCTACTTGGAAAAAGTAAATGAGAATTATTTTTTAAAAAGCAGATTTTTGGATTCGGTGTTACACATATTGTCTTTTTAAACTTGTCTGTCTGTCTGTCTGTCTGTCTGTCTGTCTATCTATCTATCTATCTATCTATCTATCTATCTATCTATCTATCTATCTATCTATCTATCTATCTATCTATCTATCTATCTATATAATAGTTCTGATGTGTGCTTCAGTACCTTTTCTTATCTCTTCTTTATCTATTTGCTTGCTTACTTTCTTATTTTTAAATTCACTTTTCTTAACAATTTACCTACTTTACTTTTCTTACTGTACCGAATCTGTACTTAAATACTTACTTACCTTTTCACAAGTAGCTACAGTACTTACTTTTCTACTTACCTACTTCCTTACTTGACTCAGCGTACTCACATACCCATCCTTACTTTAACTATTTACTTACCCACAGTACTCAGTTTCTTACGTGCCCTATTTACTCGATTTGCATATTTACTTAAGGAAACGATCTTACTTCTTACCTATTAGCTTTCTTACTTGCATACACATTTACCTTACTTATTTCCCTACTTACTTTCTTACTAACCTTCATACATAGTTACTGAACTTCCTTATTTTCCTACTTCCCTACCTACTTTCTTTTTAATTTAAATCGTTACCTACCTTGCATTCTTACTTGATTTCTAATTTACATGGATACTTAACTAACTTATTTACCTACTTGATTATATATTTTTTTTTACTTACTTTACTTTCTTACTTACATGGTTACTTACCTTGCTTATTTAATACTTATAAGATTACCTTACTTACTTATCTACTTTTTTGTTGAACAAAAGTACATTTCTGTACTAACTCCTGTGGCTCATTGGTAAAGATGCTGCATGAATTTTTGGGACGTTTAAATTCTTACAACCTTTGTTTTATCAATTGCAATGATGATAATGATAATATACACATTACAGAATATATATCATATGGTATAATTCCACCATGCTACCCAACCCATCTTCTCACATAAACAGCGTTTTTCACAATATTTGAACAACAAAGTCAAAAGCAGATGTATTTGATGCCCTCGGCTGCATTATTACATAAGCTGTTGTGGAGATTGCCTTGGCTGTCTGGGCACGGCGTACACCACCATCCGTCTGGCAGTCCTGTTTCTGCTGCAGCTCTCAGACCCAGGGGAGGTGCAGGTTCTGTTCAACTGGCGGAAGTGTCAAAAAAAAAAAAACAGGCCATACCAATGGCTTTTTTTTTCTTCCTGGGCTTTTGGTATGATTTCAAGAGCAGTGGAATCACATGGAAAAAAATAATAAACACAAAGCTGCTCGAAGATGAGAAAAAAAATCTTAGTGTCTGTATAGATTAAAATAAATAAATAAATAAATAAATAAATAAATAAATAAATAAATAAATAAATAAAAATGACACAAACTTTTCCTGTGCTAAATTACTACTATTCAGTGTCATTGCATATGCGGTAATGAGGAGTGAAACTTGATTTATCTTAGCACCCATTGTTCCTGTCACTTCTTCTAAATATAGCGATACTTTGCAAGAATATTGTCTCGCCATTCGCATAGTTTGTCCTTGTACTTGCTAACGTGATAATAGTCACTAAAATAACCTGATAATTTCAGAATAGTTCATTTATCATGTCGCCTCTGGGTTTTAGGTGCCGGTGCTTTGGAATGGTGGTGTATCTCCCTGATTAACACATGCCTAATGTTAAATAAATAAACAAATAAACAAATAAATAAATGGATAAATAATTAGAATAAAACATGACATGGCATGTGACATGTCGATTTATATTTTAGTGCAGCAGTATAACCAGCGTGTTCACTCCACCTTTAATAATGTCAGAACAGTTGGTGCGGGTGTTGGTGTATTTGATGAGAAGCTGCATGTTTGGAAATCCTATCATTTAACACTTTTCTGGTGTGCTGCCTGCCCTTTCAAGCGCTCCTGCTTGTTGTTGCTATGACAGTGACATATGAAGATAATAACTGCAGTTGGAGTGCACCGTCTTTTTACACAGAAGGCATTCAGTTTCTTTCTGGGAATAAAACATTTGTGAGTTTGACAAAGAAAGTAAAGAAATAAATATACATAAGGACACTATAACATATGTAGGGTTTAATTGGTTTAATCTGTGGTGCGAATTTTTGTTCAAGTCAGATCACAGCAGTCACACCGGCCGTCTCGGTCCGCTTACGTGTCAACTCCAGCACGAAGTCGACTCTGAATCGATTCACTACAGGAAGTGAACCGAATCTGCCATGTGTTTTAAGATGCAGGTCGAATTATTTTGCAGATTCAAAGATGCAAACTGAGGCACAGATGTATAGCACCGCTACAGAAATGCTCCCATGGTGGGTGTGATGAGAATTATCGCTTTTCACACCTCAAATAGTTCATCTTCTGTGATTGCAGAAACCAGCTAAACAGGATCTTGGGTTATGTCTGATGTTTTAGCACACTGCTAATACTTTGCTCAGGGTTAACAGTTAGTCCTGGCCCTTCAAAATCTGACGTTTCACACTGTACGTTATTAAAACCTTGATTAAGGTTAACTATTTGCATGGTGGCTTTAATTAACGGTTTACTGTACCTCTTCGCTTTGGCAATCCTGCTTCATCTTCACATGTGTGAAATAGGGATAAAAGCAGGGTTTAGACTGACATTAAGTCCAGTGTAAATAACAGTATAATGCATTTTAGTAATTTAGATAATTCAATAAATAAATGACTGGAAGATTTCCAAGGATACATTTTCAGATCTGTGTAACTCCTTTAATTTGGGTTCAAGCAATAGGCTAGTCTGAGTTTCTATATCCGTTAGCTTCAAGAAAAAGATAAAGTTCAAACGCATAATGCCATAATGCGCCTCGTTATAAAGCGAGATTTGGTGAAAGAAAAATAACGATACATAATAAAAACCTTGAAATGGGCTTTAACCATCAAAACCAGCATGGTTCCTTTAATAAGACCATTATGATGGAAGAATCCACAGAGACGTCTAACCATGCAATGTTTTCTAAATAAAAGGCTTGGCAGTTTGTCATTCTTACGCCAGGCTTACATTAACAGCCATGTAATCTGTGCGTCTTTAGAGTAACACACGGGAACGAACCAGCTAAAGTGCCTTGCTCTAGATTTTATTGCGTAGCTTTTATAGGAAAGGCCTAAGGGGAATTTGTAGAGAGAGTGGAAACGGAACGGTGCTCATAAACACGGTAAAAGCTCTCCTGGGGCCGGAGAGACACTTTTAAGTCCACTGACCATCATGATCAGACTGAGATTTCATGGAAAGGTTTGGCTTTTATGAAAAAACACGATTGAAGAACGTGTTTTTAGGTTTAGGAGGAAGCTCTCGGTGTACAATCAGTCTCTCGGGCCGTATCTAACAGCCTGCGTGCGCAGTTATCACAGGGTGCTGTACTCTATATTTTATTACTTTCTTCAGATTAATGCCTGATTCCGTCTAAATATTTAACCGCATTTTGTCAGCCACTATTATTGCTGTAAATGAGTCAGACATGTCAGGGCAAAAAAAAAAAAGTGTGTATGGAGTTGATGTCGAATTCATGTCGTGTGCACGTATATCATTCCGGTTTTCCCCGCTGCCTCGTGCATTTATGCATTACAGTTAAGCAAACACTTTAATCGAAACCACTTAATTAGCCAACCCTGAGCACTAGGAATAAGCGATTGTGAATGGAGTTGAAAATGTCATGTTTGTAAAGTGTCTAATTCCCTCAGTCGGAGTTTTAGGTGTGATGTTGCTATAGCATTTAATTAGTGGGTTTCTTTTTTTTTTTTTAAACAAATAAATCATCAACTCTAATCCTGCTAAAAATAAAGAACAGGGCTACCAGTTTACACTCTCACCAGCCATGAGGAAATTCAGTTGACCTGGAAAGACTGCGGTTCATCCACGCACATATATCGCATTTAGAACTCATCGTACCTTATTCTCTATTACGACTAAGGACCATTATTATTTCTAATTGCCTCAATTAATTTTTGACAGCTCAAATTGTCAGTGTAACCGGCAAATTAGCCCATCATCATCATCATCATCATTATCTCTGAGATTAATTAAGAGCAGTTTCTACATATTGTCAGAGTATTGTATTAATTTAGACTTCACTTTTTTTTTTTATAAACGTCAGAAGCTAGATTAAGAATAAAGTGTTAATTATCGCTAGGAGAGATGCGTATGTCAGGTTACAACTCACTTCCCAGTGGTGTTTTCATAGTGCATACCCATATAAAGTTGCTCTCTACTGTCTTGAAAATAAGGCTAGGTGCAGAAATAGATCAAATAATTTATAGGAAAATAATCAACCGATCGGTGTGTTTTATTCCCCTTATGCCGCAGCAATCTGCTAATTAGAAATGTACGGTGTATCCTCCTATAGGCGAGACCAACACGTCCGAAAACGGCAACACTTGCGTCTCTTGAAACGTCAATTTATCGACAGTTTTCACACACTTTTACTTTTTTACTAGTTTACTGGGAGTGTCCCAGTGTAAGGTGTTACTACAGAAACAGACCGCTGTTATAGAAAATGAACAGAGCCTTGAGCACTGAACAGTGGTATAGCTGTGTTATCTTTTATATACAGTATATGAACACCAAACTGCTCTCTCTCTCTCTCTCTCAATTTTTTTTTTTTACTCATTGGTTTCTATTTTTTTTCTCTTCAATTTCTCTCATTTCTTTCTCTTTCCCTCTTTTGCACTCTACCCAGTGGTGACTTTACACCTTGTCCCCAAAATACAAGGAAAAAATACACATGCTAAATATACAGTACTTGTGTGAGTATCAGAGTACTACGGGTGATTGTTTAGCGGATCCTGTGTAGAGGAGCGAGTCTACTTGATATGGGATTACAGTACTTAGGGCGTCTTGTTTTTTTTTCTGGTGCTCATTCTTACACATTACATGGCTAGCATAATAAACTAGTGCTGTCTCTGTGAAGCTGCAGGGTCCGGAGCAAGCGTACAGTCTGATAAACACCTAAGCCATCACCTTGTGTGTGTGTGTGTGTTTGTGTGTGTGTGTGTGTGTGTGTATATATATATATTCGAGAAAGAGAGAGAGATATGCATCGATACAGTTATTTCTCAGACTGAACACACTATAGATATATGGGTATGCTCTAGTAGGGATTTGTGTTATTGTGGGTTTTTTTTTTATTCAGCTCTGTTTATGTTGAATCCTGATAGCAATGCTGAGTGCTAAGAGCAATGAAAGTTATTGCGTATAAACAGTACCTTTATTAGAGACATTGAGAGTGGCCAACAGGCCAACCCGAGCACACAGGGTTCAGTATGAAGGTATCCGTGAGAGATGTGTGCAGCGTGAGCATCTGTATCGTCACGTCACTGCTCCACACTCAGGAATACCTTCGTATGCAAGCAGCTTGCATCACCTATCATCACTGATAATGACTTTGCTTATTTAGTTCCAGTTCAAATCTGTATCCGCTCGAGTCTTAACCCTCTGAGATGTTACCTGGATGATCTAAGACTGGTTATATGTTTTGTGAAAGTTCTCCACGCGTCCCTTGTTCGTTCCGAGCCGTTAAACTGCTCACTGTTCTTTAGGAAAATCCTCCAGGTCCTAAAAGTTCCTTTTCCAGCATATTCCTTCTGCATATTTCACTCCTTTCACTCGCTATATGATGCTGAGATCCAAGTTTTTACATTTAGGACAACTGAGTGACTCGTATTACAAAGATACAAACATTAATGTACTGATGCTCAAGAAGGCAACAAGATGCATTATGAGCCACGGGGGGTGTAAACTTTTGAACTCTTTCGGGATGGTTATTTTGTATAAACATCTTGTTTTTGTTTTTTTTTTTCCTTTAGTGTTGTCTTTCAGAAGTTATTAAATATTCATCCCGGATTGTTTTCAAAAGAGAAAATAACAATAAGCTGTACTGATCATCCTGTTTAAAAGTTTACACCCCCCTGCTGTTAATGTATCATGTTGCCTTCTTGAGCATCAATGGCAGTTTTTTTCCTAATAGTCGTGTAAAATAATGGATCCGAAAATCACATAGTGTTGAAAAGGAGTGAAATATGCAGAAGATTCTGGAAATGCAGTTAAAGTTCTGGGATGTTTAGGACCTGAAGGAACAGTGTGTAGTTTAACTGCTCAGGACAAACAAGGGACTCATGAAGAACTCTCACTATACATATAAACACTAAACATATTCTAAGGTAAAGAATCGTGCAGACATAAATATTTGATTCATTCAAACTTTTTCATTACTGTTAATTCAGTTTTTATCGTGTCTCGTGGCTTATATGTACAATTGTCTGCCAGGATTCTTCCAGGAATATGTAAACCTGTGACTTCATCTGTATTTATCTTTTAGATCGGGTTATAGAGAAGATTTATAAAGGTTTATTGACTGTCCTTTTCTGCTTCATGGTCCTTCCGTCTCATTCTTCTGTACATCCGAAACGAAGAGGTTGCACAGACCTCTACAGGATTTTTTCCATTCGTTCCTTTAAATTTAAAGGTCTTCTGAGGAACACATCAGCAAACGGTTGCACTTGTTTAGAGCGTAACCTCTTTAGAAACCTGGAACTGATATCTATGCAAAGAAGCCGAGCACTCTGCAAGCGAGCGGGAGTCCTGCTCGGCGCCCGCCCTTCACACTAGGGCAAGATCACTCGAGAAAATAACCACGAAGCAAACATTCTGCCTACGAGTCGTTTGAGCTCAGGTGAAAAGGACTAACGTGCAGGTTATGATTAAGGTCAGTGTGTATCAGCAGGCCTTATTGATCGACAGGGAGTGATGAACTGCGGTTATTCTAAAGCTTGACCTACAGCTGCAGCTGCTACTTTGCTCCACGGGGGAACGTTTCTCCGTAATGAACGATCCCGGTCATTATTCGACTCTCTCTCTTTCTCTCTCTCTTATACGTTTAGCGCTATAATTACTGCTTCGCTGTACTCGTGATAACCGGCTGGTCATAGCATATGTGCTCGCTAATTTGACAAGTGCTCCCAAGATTATAACCAGAGCTATTTAGGATTTATGGTCGGGTTTTTTTCTTTATTTATTTATTTATTTTAGCAGTATGTTAGATTTTTAATACCTGGATTTGAGAAAGCTGACAGGAAGGTACAAGATGACACGAAACATGATCCATGTCGTGTTAATTTAATTCGGCGTGTGCTGATTAATTGAATATTTTACGAGGGTAAAAGGCAAGCTTGTGTTCTTAATTAATACGCGTCTTCTATTACGGTTACCTTATTGCCTCCGATTAATTACGATATGCACGTAAACGTAGCAAAGTGGCAGGACATCGAATTCTTTCCTGTAGAATTCACCTGTCTTTAATAGATTTGGTTAGATTTTTTATGGAGATCAGCTCAGATACAGAGCAGCTGTAGGTCCGTCCCTGCGACTTCAGACTGACCGGTAGGTCACACGTACAGTACGCTGGTATGAAGACAAGGCTCTCATGGTGGCGTAAGGATATGCCCACTGTACACGTTTTATTTCCGACATGCTTTCATGGAGTTTGCCGATCCATCGGCTCGACACCCAGACCTGTTATAGTGCAAGCAGTCAGCGCTGAACCCTGACCTCGGAGCAAAAACATCTCTGGTTGTGCTTTTACTGTGTAAGGTATCCATGGGTAATTCAACTCTGACTTTCCCTGCGTTTGAGGTGTTTTAAAAGCAGCCATGCTCGAAATCGATTGATTTAGTTTTGGTTAAGTGAAATAGAATAGCACTATACTGAGTTTTATTAAGCTTTAGCAGGGCTACATAGGGCCTTTTCATAGGGCTAAATAGGGCCTTCATGATGCCTTATACCTGATAATATTTTTATAAAGGCTTATTCAAGCAGTCATTGGCTGTCAATGAGGGGAATGGTATTGAATGAGTTTGTGAATTTGTGTGTGTGTGTGTGTGTGTGTGCACGAGTGAGTGTGCACGAGTGAGTGTGTCAGTAAGTGTGTGTCAGTGAGTGTGTATGAATGAATGAGAGTGTTTGTGTGAGAGTGTGAGTGAGTGAGCGAGAGTGTGTGTGTAGTGTGAGTGTGTCAGTAAGTGTGTGCGAGTGAGTGTGTGTCAGTGTGTGTGTGAATGACTGAGAGTGTTTCTGTGAGAGAGTGAGTGAGTGAGCGAGAGTGTGTGTAGTATGAGTGTGTGTGAGTGAGTGTGTCAGTAAGTGTGCGTGAGTGTGTGTCAGTATGTGTGTGTGTGAATGAATGAGAGTGTTTGTGTGAGTGAGCAAGAGTGTATGTGTGTAGTGTGAGTGAGTGCGTCAGTGAGTGTGTGTCAGTAAGTGTGTGTGTGTCTGTGAATGAATGAGAGTGTTTGTGTGAGAGAGTGAGTGAGTGAGCGAGAGTGTATGTGTAGTGTGAGTGAGTGTGTCAGTAAGTGTGCACGAGTGAGTGTGTGTCAGTAAGTGTGCACGAGTGAGTGTGTGTCAGTAAGTGTGTGTGTGTGTGTGTGTGTGTGTGTGTGTGTGTGTGTGTGTGTGTGTGTGTGTGTGTGAATGAATGAGTGAGAGAGTGAGAGAGTGAGTGAGCGAGTGTGTGTGTGTGTGTGTGTGTGTGTGTGTGTGTGTGTGTGTGTGTGTGTGTGAGTGGTGTCATATCCAGAGTGTATTCCAGTCTTGCTCCCAGAATTCCAGAGATCCAGGGCAGCCCTGACCAGGATAACAGTCCTACTGAAGATGCATGATTGAAATTCCCAGATCGGTAATCTTGAAAGCAGTGATGCAACAAAGTGAGGGGGGAAAAGAGATGACTATTGGCAGGAACAAAGTATCGCTGCTGCCAAATAGTTTTGCATTTCTAAGCTCAAGGGCACTTTATTGAATCTCTTGCGCTGGCTGATGAAATGAGTCAGGTTTCTGTCGAAAATAGCAGAGAATTATTTCAGGTCAACGTAAATAAAAAGAAACTGCCGAGATTGCGTGTCAGCTTTACTGTAGGAAAGGAGAGCTGGATTGTTAGATAATGTATTCTTCTTTTCACAGGAGCGCTGCAGTGAGAGAAGCGATGTACAAGGATTACAGATCTACAGGCAGAGCTGCAGGTAAGAGCCGAACACGTCACAGACGTACACAACCTCGCCGTCACAGCAAGCGCCACAGCCACTTTCTGACTTTCCAGCTGGGAAACGTGACTCTGCTGCCACGGCTTCTGCTCTGCACTTGATAAGTCCGTCATCGCCCGCGTGAGGAGAGCGACTCCCGATAACAGCGTCTCGTCCCAGGAGATCCATGTTTCACGTTTGATCAGAAGCACAAAGCTAAACCTTCACTAGCCTCTACAGCTTCTCTCTGTTCCTAATGAATGGCTAAAAGTTTTTCTATTCAGAGGGCAGATATGAGATGATATCGGTGCAGTTTGACAAGTTTCAGGATGCGTTTTGCTAACCAGGAGTCAAAACGTGGGTTTCGAGCCGCACGTCAACACGAATAGTTCCAACAGTCGCGCCGGCGTTCTGAGAGGAAGACTGACTCACAGTGAATTAAATAAGAAAAGTTTGCTAAGTTTTAGTTCCATGGGGTTTCCTAGATAAGATATGCATAATTTATATCAGCGCTTCAAGCATCCTCATTTCAGTACAACTTCCAGTAGTTATACAAAGGTGCTGAAAGCTAACCGTTGGACATCGATTGCTTGACAAATTGATGTCCAAATTAATGTCAAGAGCTTTAGAAGTAACTTTCCCTCGACTAGCTTTTGTTTGTTTTTGTTTTGTTTGTTTTTTGCTTTGTTCCACTGTCAGAAATACCCTCCGGATTCTAGGAAGAAACTTGTACAGGATTCTAATAAGGATTGATTTCATATTCTGGAATTCTTCCTGTAAGATTCCTGAAGGAATTGAAATGGACAGAAATATCTTGTAGGAGCAATAACATGCTTTTAATGACATGTAGCTATTCAGGGCTACACGAAAATCTTAACTGTATTTAGTCTTAGAGTATTTTTATGTCATTAATAATAGTAGTATTGTAGTATTCTTTCTTTCTTTCTTTCTTTCGTTCTTTCTTTCTTGCTTTTATTCTTTAATTTCTTTCTTTCGTTCTTTCTTTCTTTATTTATTTCTTTCATTCTTTCTTTCTTTCTTGCTTTCATTCTTTCTTTCTTTTCTTTCTTGCTTTCTTTCTTGCTTTTGTTCTTTCTTTCTTTTTTCTTTCTTGCTTCCGTTCTTTTCTTTCTTTCCTTCTTTCTTTCTTTCTTTCTTTCTTTCTTTCTTTCTTTCTTTCTTTCTTTCTTTTCTTGCTTTCTTTCTTGCTTTCTTGCTTTCTTTCTTGCTTTCATTCTTTCTTTTTTCTTTCTTTTCTTTCCTTCTTGCTTGCTTTCTTGCTTGCTTGCTCATAAGTGCAGGTTGTTGGCTTTACATTCGTTACATTCAGCTTATACACTCGCTCAGATTGGTGATTAATATCAACTAGATGAAGCAGAACTTGTTTTATCAGTTTGCATGGGCTCCACTATTTTTTATTTTTTATTTATTTATTTTTTGTATTCCTTCCTGCGAGGACTTTTTCTTGTTAGCAATGTCGACCCCTCTGTTTACATGATGATTTATTTCCAGTGATTCACTGTACCGCTGAGCTTTTCCTGAACGCAGGACAGATGAATGAAAACCACAGCGTAGGCCTCTCCGAGGTCCAGCACAAAGGAGACTCTGGGATCAAACCCAGACAGTCCGATTGAGCCAGTCAACAAACGAGCGAGTCTGTGAGGGAAAGAAAGTAGTTAATTTTGTGAAAGCTCAAAGGAACAAGGTGTCTGTAGGAGATGAACGTGTTTTTTTTTTTCTTTTTTTCAATTAAGCTCACGCTAGGCTGCCCACAGCGGCAGGGTCACTGCGAATTCGGAGACAGACGACCGGCCTGTCATACACATGGCCGCTTTTACACTCGATAGTCTTGAGCTGGAGCTGCAAGAACCGAAGCCGTCTTTACTTAAGAGCCTGACTCCCATTAACCAGAACTATATCTCATCATTCAGTAGGAGGCATGTCTGTCAGTTAAACGCTCAAAAAGACACCTTCGTTGTCTCCGCTCTGGCACTTGTACCCTTCAAAGTAAGTTTTCCTTTGGGTTAGCTCTTGCTTTATACCTCGGAGTTTGGCTTTGCACCTGATTACTTGCATGAGCATGAGGAATTGCTTTCCTGTTCTCTCGTCATTGGGGAACGGGGGAAGGGGTGACAAGGTGTTGGGGGGGTGAGGTAAAGGCTATAAAGGCTCCGCTCTAGCTGTGACTGGCATCAGAGCAGTCCGTAATGAGCTCAGGGTCCAGGTGAATAAGCCAACTTAATGAATCCAGGGTGTCTGATTGATATAATGTATAATAGAAGCGAGGGCCACAAAGTGGCCAAGCGCCGGACTCGCTCTTGTGCTGCATGACTCAAAACCGGCAATTAATATCGCTCGAGCTTTTCTGTGTTCATAAACTTCAGCTGTCTGTTGTGGCTTTAAGCATTCTGAGTGGCATGAGCGAGCGGTGAAATTACTTTTCGAAAAATCTCAGCAGTCTTTCTCTTAAAATATAGAATTGTCTGGGGAATATTGGATTGAGCACACAGCCAATATTTCATATTATTCCAGGATTTATCATGCTCATTTCCGTAAAGCCCTTCCCGTCACCTCCTTTCTCAGACTGTAATAGTATAATTCGGCGCACGGTGACCCACAGCCGCGGAGCGATAAGGAAGCGATTCCTGACACATTCCGGGCAACAGAATAAGGTTCGAATGCTTTGCAGCAGCATCAGCCACCCAAATCTATCAATATTTATTTGGCAGGTTGGTCCCAGCGCTAATCCAATTGTTGGTAATATTGCTCTAGTTCTGTATCTCACTACTGTCCTCCACAGGGACGTTGTGCTCTGGCCACAAAAATGCGTCCCATCATGCATCATCCTCTTGAGATTTCCAGAGGCTTAATGTAGCCAGTTCATATTTCGTATGCACTGACATAACACTTAGACTTCACGGGGAGCACAGGGACAGATTACAGCACAATGAATTTCTTTCTTCACATATCCCAGCTTTGGAAAAAAAGAGCACAGGGTCAGCCATGATACAGCATCCCTGGAGCAGGGAGGGTTAAGGGCCTTGCTCAAGGCCCCGACAGTGGCAGCTTGGCAGTCCTGGGGTTTGAACCCTGAGCTTTAACTGTTAGGGCCACCTGTGGGTTTTCACATATCCCAGCTAATGAGGAAGCTGGGGTAAGAGCGCAGGGTCAGCCACGGTGCAGAGCCCCTGGAGCAGTTAGGGTTAGAGGCTTTGCACAAGGGGCCCAACAATAGTAGCTCGGCAGTTCAGAGGCTCGAACCTCGATCTTCCAATCAGAGACTCAGCGCCTTAACCTCTGAGCCACCACTTCCCCACAATCTCACAATCGGGACACAGTCTCACACCACACACATTCACACACTACAGACAGTTTAAATATGTAAACACTCAGCTACAACGCAGGTTTTTGGACTAGTAGAGGAAACCAGAGGACCTGGAGGAAACCCATAAAGCAAAAGGAACACATGCAAACTCCAAGGTTATGTATTTAATTTCATACTCATTATACAGTTTTGGTCTATGCCTGTCTATGTTCACGTGTGCGTGTCTGTGTGTGCGTCCCACCGTCGTCAAAAGAATCGCATATAAAATTAGTTACCACTTCAAATAAGAGGCAAGAGACAGTGTTGTCTACATGATTCATCTCTCTGTTCACTTACACTTGAGGTCTGTTCTGGTGCATAAATCAGCTGTAATGATAAATAACGACAGGGTAATTAAATACAGGAGCCTACAAGCAGTCCATTGGCAGGTTCAGACAGATGATTAAAAATACTATTAGAAATAATTGAACAGAAAATTCTTTCACCCTTCGTGTTTCCTAGCAGACTCTATAAAACACACCGAACATGACAAATGCCTCTACTTTGTGAGCTAAAGTACAATAATATATTTAATAAATGAAATTGATGTTAAGAAATGAGTAAGAAATACATTGGTTTTAGTAAATACATGAATTTTGTATTCATTTATGAATAAACGTGTCTCATTATATCTTACACACATTATGATTTCTTGACCTTGAGTTAGTATATCTGAGAACGAAAGCTCTGACGAATGCTATGTGCTGGATCAGGCGTTAATTCAGTTGATATCAGATTCATAATAACAAGGATATCATTGCCATATTGTTAAATTAATCCATATATCCAGAGATGAATTATTCATGTGGAGGGGGGGCACGGTGGCTTAGTGGTTAGCACGTTCGCCTCATACCTCCAGGGTTGGGGGTTCGATTCCCGCCTCCACCTTGTGTGTGTGGAGTTTGCATGTTCTCCCCGTGCCTCGGGGGTTTCCTCCGGGTACACCGGTTTCCTCCCCTGGTCCAGAGACATGCATGGTAGGTTGATTGGCATCTCTGGAAAATTGTCCGTAGTGTGTGAGTGTGTGAGTGAATGAGTGTGTGTGTGCCCTGTGATGGGTTGGCACTCCGTCCAGGGTGTATCCTGCCTCGATCCCTGATGACGCCTGAGATAGGCACAGGCTCCCCGTGACCCAAGAAGTTCGGATAATCGGTAGAAAATGGATGAATGAATTATTCATGTAGCAAAATAAAGATTTTTTTTTTTTTAGTCTGTATTTTCTATCCCATTTTTTTTCCTGGCTTAAAAGCAATGCTTGTGTTTAACAGCAGCGGTGCACGCTTCTCCGCCTCTCCTTTTTTTTTTTGCATTGTCTGAATACTCAGATATAAAAGTGCAGGTGTATAACCTGATTCTGAATACTCACACATTTGGGGGTGTCTTTTTTTCTTGGTTTGAACTTATTTCCTTCCACCGTTTCCGTGTGTCGTTGCTTCGTCTTGTTTGTCCTGTTTTCTGATTAGCTGCTGCTTTTTTTTTTTCTTTTTTTTTTTTAATAAACTGCCCCTTCCTGCATCTAAATAATGCCCCATCTTCACCAGATCCACTCATTCATATCATAATCATAGCCTAGCACAGGGGTAATCCATTAGTTTGTCATGAGGGCCAGTTTATATACTGGTAAAAGCACCCCATGTGAGGGGCAGGAGAGATCTGGCATGCAATGTGTGTGATGACACAAAAATATAGGCACCCATATGTTGTATTTTTGCACCAGAAGACACCCAATTAAGCTTTTTTACAACATTTAAATATACTTGTGCGGTATTTTGAAACGGCATAACAACTTCATTGCATCGTAAGACACACATGTAGGTTTTTTCTACATTCAGATGGGTAAATCCGAGAGTTATATCACATCACACTCACTTAAGTGCTCATAACTAAAGCAAAACAGTTCACAATAGTGGTGTAGGTGCAGGGCTTTGAGGGATGTGTGATTACTTGTTTTAATGCCATTCATGTTTGAAGATTGAGGAACATCATTCTCATCTGCCATCTTCCTGTCAGTCACTGCGTCTCACTGGTGAGACTGCTTGTGCCACTCGTGACTCCTGCTCTGTGCCGCGACTGCAGGTCGTGCTGAAAGGAACAGACACGCATCACTTCATAACTGTAGGGTCCGTGTCCGACTGAACTAAATTTATTCTAGAGATTTATTCAATACCCGCCTATTGAATAGCCCAGCGCCGGCATCTCACCCCAGGAAGGATATCTGTGGGGGATGTGGTAGCCTAGTGTTTAAGGTGTTTAACTACTGTTCAGAAGGTTGCGAGTTTGAATCCCAGGTCCACCAGGCTGCCACTGCTGGGCCCCTGAGCAAGGCCCTTAACCCTCCTTTGCTTAGTTACATAAAATGGGATAAAAATGTAAAAATCGCTCTGGATAAGGGCGTCCGTCAAATGCCATAATTGTATCATCTGTAGCGGTTACAGAAACTGAACTGAAACTTTTAACATGTTTTTTATACAATGATGGTTTTCTTGTTTAATATGGTAGGATATTATTATATTTGTGGATGGTTCGAAAGTTAATGGCGATTTCTCCAGTGCTGAGGACGGATCCAGAGATCCAGAGAGGTTCTGGAGGTTTCCATTAATGTGCTGGCTTTTCCATGATACGGTGGCCGAAATGACTGACAGCTTGTCAGCACTTCAGATCATTTTTACAACCCAGCAATTAAGTGGGTAAGCTTTTCTCACATTTACTGCACTGGAAACTATTTCCTTTCTCGTCGCCTTTCTCTTACGAAATGAAATTGGCTACAAAATGATTAGTTTGATTTATGGATTTCTTTCAAACCATCTTTTATTTTTACTTTTTTTTTTTTCATGAATGTGCTGCCACAGCGCTAATGCACCGCTGTAATAACGGCCAGAACCCATTGTAATTACTGATTTTTTTTTTTCATTTTATTTTTTTTTTTTTATTGCAAAGTCAAATTACTTTTTGATTCAGATGCACTCACAGAATAAGGAAGTCACTGAAAGAACATCAGTGTTGAAAAGAGGGTGGAAAGAAAAGGATGGGGTTTGGAGAACAGATAAAGGTGCAGGCTGTCCCTAAGGATAGACTAAATGATATACGAGTACAGTACAGTCTGTCTTTTACTCATCTTTTAGGGGAAGCTAAAAAAAATGTATTCTGTCTAACCTGCTTTTATTAGGGCCTAGCCTAGAGTCTTTATAATCATAACATCTGCTTATCGTGACCGCTTTGTTTTCCTCTGGTGACCCACTTAAAGGTCACATTTTTGCATTTTTTAATTTATTTTTTATTTATTTATTTTTTATTTAGTTTAATATAAAACGCATATCTAACGCATCAATTCGTTTCCCACATTCGGATCATTTACACATAAAAGTCGTCTGGTTCGGCGTGACATTTAAAAGAGTCACGTGGCTGTCTACAAGGTTCACACGTTACAGAAAAGTCTAAACGTTTGTCTGCTTCTCTGTCATGAAATCAATAGCGCTCTCCTTTCACCAGCAATTTGGCAGTGTTTTTGTTTTAACCTAGTTGTGTTTTCTCCGGGTTCTTTTTATTTTGCACAATTTGAATAAAAATAACGTGCCAGCGTTCTCACTGCACGCATCATCTAAAAGTTATTCGAGGCAGAAGAGATTAAAACAGTAACGGCTGCGTTCACCTAAAAGTGCTCCATGCCTCATTTATTCTGTAATTGCGCCTAGACTTTTTGAAAATATTAAAAAAAAACAAAAAACACCGCAGTTCAAATCATTTTCTGACTAACGCTTGTCCCTTTCCTTCCTGAAAATCATCCTGACAGCTTTTTATTTAACGTGTTATTTGACTTTTTTTTTCCTCAGCTAAAAACACTTTCTGTCATTCGCACAAAACCTTAAAGTTGTATTGTGCGAATGACAGAAAGTGTTTCATGGTGAAGATCTGGCTGCTTTTGCTAACCTGTAATGTGCGGCAATATGCACGCATCAGTGAAATTACACAGCTAATTTCCCCCGGCTTATACACCGGGAAAAAAATACGATATGAACACCGGCGTCAGAAACGATTTGTAGACCGTAGAAGCGTCTTCGTTATTCTGGAAATAACAAGAGAATGTTGGACGTCTATGTAGGGTTTAACGAAACTAGTCTTCTGTCGATATTTGGATCGTCATGTACCCGTTTTCTCTTTTAAAGAAAAAAGATTTAACCAAGAAACAATGCAAAATGTTTTACATTTATTTATTTATTTATTACTGTAGATTATTGTCACTGTATCGGAGAACGTAGTCAACTAGACCCATACACAGGATGGACGCTATCCTTGGTTTATTACACATGACACGACAGAATATATCGTAACTTAAAGGTAGGGTCTCCGATATTTGAGAAATGCTTCTGAAAACTGTGTTAGGCTGCCAAACAAAAGGCAATGAGCAGAAAGGGGCGGGTCTTGTCAATATGGGCGGAGAGAGTGTCCAGTGCGCATGTGTGCATGTGTGCATATTCACAGATTGGAGTTTCCCGAGTCAATAACCCCTGAGCTAAACGCTGTTACTACACAAATAACACCTCTTTTCTATTGTAGTAATGTAGAGAGGCAGCTACAACCGTGTTTTGTGTAGTAACAGCATTTAGCTCAGGAGTTATTGACTCAGGAAACTCCAATCTGTGAATATGTGGCCGACTTCCTGCTCCTTCAGTTCTCTTCAGCGCTGGAAAGCTGATCCCATATTAACATGTCCTACTTCTTGCCTTATCGTAAGCCTTTCTTCACTTTCTTTCTTTGTGTTAAAACCGCTTTCTGCTAATGTCACACATGCGCACTGAACACTCTCTCCGCACATATTGACAAGACCCGCCCCTTTCTGCTCATTGGCCACACATTTGTTTTCATTTTTGTTTAGCTTGTCATTCCGAATCAGTTTTCTAAAGCATTTTTCAAATATTGGAGACCCTACCTTTAAGCAAAACAATGAACCTAAATGCTAATCCTAAATGTCACTATATCAGAGAACGTAGTCAACTAGACCCCCATACACAGGATGGACGCTATCCTTGGTTTATCACACATGACATGACAGAATACATCATGACTTAAGCAAAACATATAACAAACCTAAACGTGACCATCCTCAAACTTAATAGCACAACTAGAACAAAGGAACGATCATAATCACACAGTACATAAAAACAAAACCCGAACGCAATAGCACAGGTTTATTAAAGCTTATAAACAACAATAAAGTACTAAATGGAAGGCATCAGCTTCAGAAGAGAGAGAAGCTGAAATAACAGACTTCTGTCCGAAGCAATAAAACCTTAACCAATCTGCTCGAATGGCATTTGACGCAGTTTAACACGTGACTTTATTGCTGCCTTTTATGATAAGTCTTTCCATTCAGCTGCACCATTCGAATCCTACTTGGCAGGATAGGCTTTGTCAATGTTTTTGTGTCCCAAATTGCGTACGTATGCATTATTTTACGATGTTGCGTAGTAAAAATAGTGAGTAGTGTGTTGAGTTGAGTGGGAATTAAAACAAGAAGAAGTGCACTTTAAGTACCCAGATGATGCACTTACAGTATTCAACTAAAATGTGGAATGGTGGACACTTAATGAAATCAACGCTTTCAGCTTTGCTTACATAGAGGAAGAAGGGCGGGGCTACCAGGCGCCGATGTAAAAACATTTTCAAGATGGACGTCGCTCTGTGATTTGTTTTTCAGCGTTGATTTGCCATCGACTGGGAAATGGCTTATTGTTCCAGAATTAGGGCTCCATTTGAGACGGTACAAACCCTTCTAAAGCATTTTATACACTAGATGTGCATAGTGTGTAGTATGTCACTTGACACACACCTATTGTTTAATTTATTCATCTTCTGCCATCTTAAGCCTGTTATCCAGGTCTTGGTAGAGGGAGATTTGGTCCAGTCCCAGAAACACAGGGCAAAAGGTGGAAGATTTTCACCAGTACATCACAGGGCACCATGCAATCACATTCACACCTTGGGGCAATTTAATGTAGTAAATCCACCTGCTGGCATGTTTTAAGGAGGTGGGGTGATAAAAGGAACAAGCAGGGAACCCACACTGACATATAAAGGACCAAAAGCCGGCAGCCTATGATTTAGGAATTACCTAATAGCCTAAATATTACCTCTGACAAACCACTGACACCGTACTTTCCTCCACCAGAAGTAAAGGGGGAAATTTCTAGGTAGCAAAAATGTTGTTTTTTTTTGGCTGCTTCCCGGTTGGGGTCACCACAGCGATCATCTGGTCCACGTATTTGATTTAGCCCACAAGTTTTACCCCGGATAAAAACCTCCTATTTTATCCAGGCTTGGGACCGGTCCTGAGATTTAACCCCTCAGTGGCTGGTTTAGTTCCCTGCCTAGGAATTGAGCCCAGGTCACGGCGATGAGAGATCAGGATCCTGCCGCTGGACCACCAAGGGACTTCTAAGTTGCAAAAACATATGGATTTTAAAAAAAAAGTCTCTAATTGACACCAATTGTTAACTGGAATGATGGAGTTCAGACACCAGTCCTGATTTTAAGCCACACCCACTTCAGGTTTTGACCCGAATACAATCCACTAAATGGATACAGATATAGATCTCATACCGTGTTTCTTCTTTTCTGCTTCTTAATACTCTCATTTCCGAGTGGAAAATCTGCCAGTCTCTGTTGCATGTAAAATCTGCCTCAAATTGCTTCCTCTGTCTGAACACATGTTCTCATCCACAGCTGGTTTGGCTGGTGTAAACAAAGCTGGTGAGATCTTCTGATCGGCTCACCAACCCGGCGTAAGCCCAAGGCTAAATTCCATATTAAAGCATTTTTAATGGAAGGGAAAACGCTTGGGATCATTAGATAATAGGCTCCGACTGGAAATAAATGCCTAGTCATAAGACATGAATGTTAAGCTCTTTTGGTTATGAGAAACAATATTACAGATTGTTTTGGGAAACTTTTCCAGCAAGCAAATTAGTAAGCAGTGTTTAATTGTTTGTGTGGGTGGGGAGGAGAGAGAAAAGGGTGTCCCACAGGGGTTGGATACATCAATTGTTGATCGGGTCAGTCAATAACAGGAGGGTACTTGTTACAGCCAGGCACATTTTCACTTCCAAATTTGAGATAAATTTGTAACAAACAGCTCTGGTTTCTCCTTCAGGCTCGCAGGCTGAGGGAAGAGGGAATTAAAATATGATGCGGTAAATTGGCTAGACTACTGGCAGTGTCATGCTGCTGTTGTTCGGTGATAAACTCCAGGGGATACAGCGTGCACCGTGTTACACATCTCACTTACATTCCTTCTAGGTATTTACTGCAAAGAAATATTCACTCCTAGTGGAAATGTGCCGGTAAGTATCAGTGTTCCTAAATTCTACACATCGGTACAACGACATGAGACGATTCTTTCAAGCCGTATCGAAGTTATCCTGGATTTAGAACAGAGGTTTTTTTTTCTGTGGGATCGTTGTTATTTTTGCTGCACGTTGACAGGGATTTCTAGAGCGTAAAGTCACCGAGGACGCAAACTCTTGACCATCTCCGTGAATGTTAATGAGGTCAGGAGCTTACACCATGCTGCAGGTTGCTCCCACACCCACATCGCTGAGATCTGATCTCTGATCCAGTGTCAGATGGATGTTCTTACAGTACTCATGTCTGTAGTCACGCTACCTTTAGGTAACACATTATAGATTATAGGTTATTGTGAAGTCAGTGAGGATTCCTGACCGGATGTCCAAGCAGAGATCAGGGCGTGAGTGCTAAACCATATTCAGCAGAACGTTAATGACGTTTTTCATGATTGCTGCTGAAATAAACGTCTCCAACTCCAACTGCTTTTCTGTTTTTTTTTTCTTTCTTTCTTTTTTGCCCAAGATACATACACAATAATACTCATTTGAACCTTAGCTAGTGTTAGTTAACTAACTTTGTCATCATCATTAGTAAAGAAGACATCAAGTTTGCTTCAACATTATCAGCGAGGTTGTTCGTCTCCGCTGTAGTTTTGGATGCTTCCCTACAAAACATCTTTCCAATTCAGCATCTTCTCATATCCGCATCGCTAATGCGACTTCCAACCAGAAATCTGTCCTCGACGTTGTCTGCAAACCTGCGATGTAAAAAGAAGCTGATCAGGGAAGCTGAACTAGGTTTTAGTTGCTTAAATAACACTAAATTCTACTGTAATTCTACCGTAGTTCCCCTCAGCACCAACATCCTTGTACAATATCACAGAGTCGCCGAATCTATCACAAGCACACTACGTCATTCAGTCTAATCGTTAGCAAGGTTTCGATGAAGATTCGTTAAGAAACAATATGTTTCCGATTGAACCCATGTTTCTGTTTTTCCCAGTGCACTTCCTGCTGATCTTCTCTTCTGCTTCGTGACATCTGTTTTGCTTTTTATGATGTTAAGATTTATTTGCTTTGCAGCATTTGAATTCTGCATGCTGTGTCTTCTGGCAACCAAAGTTATCTGCTTTAAGCTGCTTCACGAAAAAAGAAAGTACTTGCTCGATCAAAAAAAAGCACCTGAAAAAACTGAAAATTGAGCAATAAATATAGGCTGATTTTTCATTTCAAACCACGTAAAGTTCTTTCACTGAAGAATTTAGATTTGTGCCGAATCAGGTGGCATTTTCCATTTTTAACCTTGAAATACTACCCTGAGTGGGAATCGATACATTATAGATCTTCAATGCTGCATGATTTTCAGCAACCTGATACTCTTCATCCGGGATATTTACCGATGCTGTAGTTTGAATGTTACAGTATGTAGTGACATCGGATGTATAAAGCAATTGCAGAGCAGCAGCGATGATCTAAAATACGGAGAAGAAATCCAAGATGTTATAACGCAGAACAAAATACTCTCTGTAAAGTCAGGCGGCGAAACACCAAAACAGAAACGGTACTTCACATTAGACACAGAAACACAACGGTTGACAAATCTTCTCATTATGAAAACCTAGTAGACTGTATCATTTTGTCTTTTCACAATCATTATTACAAAAGGAACGTCCAGTTTAGCGAATTACATTGCAGATGGTAAATTTGTTAAATTAGCATTAGCTCCGCCCCTTTTTTTGCACTGTCCGCCACTATAGACACTCCTCCATGTGCACATTCATTAACGTGAACTGGACAACTTGTGCTCATGTATAAAGATACATTCTTATGTAGAACTTTACGTTAGTAAATCTGTTTTACATGCTATATCTTTTTATATGCAGTACACAGTTTTTGTGGACATCGAGTCAAAGGGTTCCCATGTGGCAGAAGTTAGGTATTAGGCAGACACACAGCTACACAGGGTGCACGGTTACAGACAGTCATGCTGTGTTTTTTGGGCATATGGTCACCGATGATGTCTGGAGATATCTGGTTGGTGGATGCTTTCGGATGTGTTCGATATCAGAAGCTGAGCTGATGGTGTTTAATACACTTACCACCGCAAGCAACATCACAAACGATAAACGACAGTAGCCGTGTCTCATCCATGCCAGTGGTACTGCTGCGCTGAGAATGATCTGGTCATTGAGGATCCCATGGTGGTCGCTTAATGTCAGTGAACTGACAAATTCTACATAAAAGCAGATAAGCTACACACACACACACACACACACACACATATATATATGGATAGATAGATAGATAGATAGATAGATAGATAGATAGATAGATAGATAGATAGATAGATAGATAGATAGATAAGATAAGATAAGATAAGATAAGATAAATATATATGTGTGTGTGTCTGTGTGTGTGTGTGGTGTGCTTTATATAATAAGAAACCATATCTGACGTGGCAGAGCAGTTGTGTAACAGGATCAGGTTGTTCAGTTAATGAAGCCGCAAAATGCATAACAAGCTCTGAACCAAGTTTAGAAGTTTCATAAACAGACAGAGTTGGATTCAGTATTCAGTATTAGCACATTAGCTAAGAGCTGTCCCTTGTGTTTCTGTTCAATTTTATTGTATACATACATACACACACACACACAAACACACACACACACACACACACATACATACATACATACACACACACATACATACTTACATACACACACACACACACACACACACATACATACATACATACATACATACATACACACACACATACATACTTACATTCACACACTCACACACACACACATACATATACATACAAACATATTTAAATATATATATATATATATATATATATATATATATATATATATATATATATATATATATATATATATATATATATATATATATTCAGCCATTCCAGTAAAGTGGGTGCAGCAGTTTCCTGTATAACACTTCTACTTTCCTGTTTGGCTGATGCTTATAAATAATTGAGAAGGCTGTGAGGCTTTAGCAGGATGCCATGTATAGTTTATTTGGCAATGAGCCCATATTTCTTAGCCTGCTTTAGTGGTGGCACTGCATAGATCCTGCTCGCTCTGCTCCCTCTGCTGGCCCTTAGCTTAACCACTACTTCCTGTCTGTGTGCACTGGGACCTATATTTTGATTGGAACATATATATGCTAATTATTACGGCTGGGGATTGTGTACTAAACTGAGCAGGTAACTGACTTTATGTTCTACAAAGTATATCGTATCTGTTTCTGCAGTGTAGAGCACTTTGTAGATGCCACGCACAATTTATTTGTCAATGGGAATCGAGCCATAGGAGCCCATAGGAGCACACCCAGGACATGGGTTCTACACAATAGCATTCCTTTTCACTGGGGAAGTGTAAACCTTTTGTCAGCATGTGGCGTACATTTAAAGCTGTGTTCCTTTTTTAAAGACGTGTAAATTCTTTTTAAAAGCTACGCTCTATCCACTTTTCCCAAATGAGGTGCATTTTGAAAATGGAAAAGATTAAGGTCACTATTTCAGTGGCATCAAAAGGTACCATTTTTTTACTGAGAGTGCAGCAGTGACAGTGACAGCAGTGGTTTATCAGGTGTCTCGTCACGAAGGTCGCTTTACGACACGTAAACCTAGTCATTTCTCCAAGTAGGTCTACATTTTGTATTATTTGTATTATTAATATGGTTATCATTTATTTGCATTTTGGTTGAAGGAATGTTTCATATCTCAATGCTAAACTTTAGTAAAGGTTCAGCTGTCGGAGGTTGGTCCTGTAGTGGGTTCTTTTCAGGAAGTAATACTGTCTAAAGGGGGCACGGTGGCTTAGTGGTTAGCACATTCGCCTCACACCTCCAGGGTCGGGGTTCGATTACCGCGTCCGCCTTGTGTGTGCGGAGTTGGCATGTTTCCTCCGGGTACTCCAGTTTCCTCCCCCAGTCCAAGACATGTAGGTTGATTGGCATCTCTGGAAAATTGTCCCTAGTGTGTGATTGCGTGAGTGAATGATAGTGTGTGTGCCCTGCGATGGGTTGGCACTCCGTCCAGGGTGTATCCTGCCTTGATGCCCGATGACGCCTGAGATAGGCACAGGCTCCCCGTGACCTGAGGTAGTTCGGATAAGCGCTGGAAGATGAGTGAGTGAGAATACTGTCTAATATAAGGTACCAAACTGGTGCTTGGTGGGAATTTCTACCTGGGAAGCTGTATATGGTGTACTGTTGCATCAGTGGTCCTTATTTTCCAAAAATATAGTGTACTATAGTCACATTTTCAAGTAAAAGGTTTGGAACCCTTAATCCCGAGGGTGAGGACGGGTCGATGATACGTTGTACAGATTATACAGGAATGTGAAACTTGATCAAGTCACCTCAGTGCTGTGGACTTGAGCCTCCTGTGATCGTAATCATACTGAACATCAACACACTTTAGTCCAGTTACGACTTGATAGTATACAGATACGGAAGAGTATTGCTTCTATCCAGTGCCTTTTAGAAGAGGACGGGTTCCACTTTGAAATCAAGCAGAATGAAATATAGGTAAATAGGTCAATCTGATTTTAACAGGCAAGCAGCAAATGGAGATACAAGTTGAAGGCGATGAAGCAGTGCTCATAGAGAATTTTGACCTATTGGTACACGGGAACTCCTAATAGGAGTATTGCGTTGGGATTGATGTTCCATCCTCCGTCGTTTTGAGGTAATGTTTAGGTTCATTATTGTGGAGGGTCGTGCTGAGCGTCGGCGGTAGAAAGAAGCGTCTCCTGTGCGTGCGTGTGTGCGCACGTCGGCAGTAGTGTGTCTTCAGTGTGTGCGCACGTCGGCAGTAGTGTGTCTTCAGTGTGTGCGCACGTCGGCGGTAGTGTGTGTGCGTGTGTGCGCACGTCGGCTTTAGTGTGTCTTCAGTGTGTGCGTGTGTGCGCACGTCGGCTTTAGTGTGTCTCCTGTGTGTGCGCACGTCGGCTTTAGTGTGTCTTCAGTGTGTGCGTGTGTGCGCACGTCGGCTTTAGTGTGTCTTCAGTGTGTGTGTGTGTGCGCACGTCGGCTGTAGTGTGTCTTCAGTGTGTGCGTGTGTCTTCAGTGCGTGCGTGTGTCTTCAGTGTGTGCGTGTGTGCGTACGTCGTGTGCGCGCTTGCGCGGAAAGATCCTCCTCTCCTGAGCCGCGCTGCTTCCAGCCTCCAGTCTCCAGTGTGTGTCAGAGTGAGTGTGAGAGAGCGTGATATTGTATGTGTGTGTGTGAGTGTGTGTGTGTGTGTGTGAGAGAGAGAGAGAGAGAGAGAGAGAGAGAGAGAGAGAGAGAGAGAGAGAGAGAGAGAGAGAGTCTGTGGAGCTGAGCTGAGCGGAGCGGAGCGGACAGACCGCGAGCTGCAGCTTCAGAGAGATTTAACCAGGCGCTCAGGAACGATCAAAGTGCCGAAGGGACTTTAGTGCGCGCTTGGTTTTCTCCTCTCCGGACCATGTTCCTAGTGCAGTACACAGGTATGCTAGCAACTTTTTTATTCTTTTTCTTTTCTCCGCGCTTCACATGCAGGGAGGTGCCCGCTGGAAGCAGCACAGAGAAGCGGATGAATGGAGACTAAACGGAGCGATCAGCGACGCTGCTCCGGTGACTCCTAATGACGCAGAATGTAGCGATGCCACATAATATCATGTGATACGATATGCTACGATATGAAATATGAAGCAATCGGCTTTTAAACAAACAAACAAAACAAAAAAACACAGTCGTTGTTCGTGCGCACGAGCTTTTCCCACGCCTTTTGCCTGCCTTCATGGGGATTTCATTTAGTCGCAATTAGTCAAATCTGATCACAACTCTCACAGACAGACCTCAGCTTCATACAACACACACCTTCTTTCGGTTTACTGAATAGATTTTTGTGTCTGTTCATCTGCTTCACCTTTTTGCAGTAGTTTTTGGACACTACAGCATTGTGCAGCAGCATTAACAGTAGCAGCAGCAGCAGCAGTACGATGTAGTCTGGGACACTTTTGTCTTGTGTCATTAATCCAATATCTTCTCCCAGATGTCGTCTAGTCATCAGAAACATTTCAACCATACTCACACGACACATGCATCATGTACTCTCACTCATTTCAGTTTAGAAACCCATAAATCTCTTTCATTCCTGCAGGCAAAGTTTTATCTACCTAGATATGATTCTCCATGTGTGTCTTCTCTAGCTTCTCTATCCACACTCTTGTGTAGACTTTGTGTATTTTTGTCTAATGTTTGCAGTCTTGTACAGTATGTCTGGTCTTAGCTAAAAGAGAGACAATAAATCCAAAAACCAATACTCTTAAAAATAAAGAATTTTCTTGTCACTAGTGTTACCATCAATGTCTTTTGGATGTATCTTTAAGCTGGAACTGTGAATATACAGTATACGTTCCAAAGAAAAGACTAATTGAGTACCCTGAAAGGTGTAAAATGTGAACTACATGTACGGATGGAAGTAAAAATAAGAAAGGACTAAACTCTTGATGGTTCTGCTTTAACAACACGGAAAAGTTCAGTTCGGTACCTTTGTTGTTGTTTTTTGACCGCTAACTGAATTGTGATGTTATTGTTCTGATAATATTAGTTCAACTTTTGTTTAGTATTTGTATTGGTATTGCATTTATGGTTTAAATAATTTCTATTTACCAAATATAAATCTGGATCACCTTGAAGCGAGCACATGATCAGAGTGTATTATTATTATTATTATTATTATTATTATTATTGTTATTATTATGATATTATTATTATTGTTATTAGTGGTAGTAGTAGTAGTGTTGTTGTTTTATAGTCGTTATTATTAATGTTGTTGTTTATTTATCATTAATGTTATTACTGTTACAGTAGTAATTGCCCTTGTTGTAGGAAGGTATGTAAGGTTCTCTCAGCCTGTAGTGAACACACTGTTGCCTCTGTACAATCACTGAAAACTGTGACCACTCTGTACACTTACTGTATATACAGACAGAGCCACGCTTTGCTGTTGCAGTACATTTAACAGATGGAGCTCTCTTGTAAATCTTTGTGCAGCCTGCAGAGCATTTCTGTTTTAAATAGTACTGCAGAACAGACAGTTTGTGAGAAATTTGTCAAAATCCTTTCTGCATTTTTTTTATTCTTCACTCAATCTAGGCCGTATAACTGCGAGTCAGGAGGCAGAGGGGGATATATATATATATATATATATATATATATATATATATATATATATATATGATGCTTTTGTGTGTGTTTGTCACCTGTTAGGTGATGAAAGCCAGGAGCGAAAAGCAGACAGGATCGTTTGTTGTAGCCGCTGGAGAGAGCAGTGGCAAAGGGGAATGCTATTCTCGCTCTACCCTCGCTCTGCAACCACTATCAGGCCAATTAGCTCAGTCCGCTGACACACTCGTGTCTGTGATGCAGCATGGCATTTTATCAGCCTAATATAAATGACACTTGCAGCAGGAGCTCGTTCAGAACGAGCAGGGAGGATTAAATGTTACAACCTCGTAACCTGGCATTGAATTTGCAAAGAGTTATGGGAGACGTTTCAGAGAGTGTGTCTGAGAAAACTCCACTGGTGATTGAAAAAATAAATAAATAAATAAATAAATAAATAAATAAATAATCTTTTCTAAACTCAGACTTTACCAAACAAATCAGGTCTTGTGCAGGATTCTTCCAGAATAAAACGAGGAGAGGATGAAAACGATAAAACAGACATAACTCGCGGATGGGGGCTCAGAGCTTTCAGATTGCACAATACAGACAGTCCCGGACATTTTTTTCCGAGCAGAGCGTCGGAGAAGGAATGAAATGAAAAAGAAAAGGAATGGAATAAAAATGCATTTTCACAGAGAGGACAGCAGTGATTCAGGCCTAAAAGTCAGTAATGGGTTTGGAGATGAGTGGAGGAGTGTGGAGCGGTAATATCTGCAGATGGAGCAAAGATCTGTGCGATTTCAAGCTCTGAGTTATTGTCCGCTCTAACAACTGATCTGAAAATCTAATCCTGAGAAATTTACCGGTTTATGAGATGAGAAGTTTGAAATGATGCTTGAAAAAAAAAAGAGGCTCGCATTTAGAAAAGCATTTCAAAAGAAATCTGGGGCTCATTTTGGTTAATAGAGTTACGTCAGGAGACGGTTCTTGGGAATTTAGTGTGAAATGAGTCCAGCATGATCGAAATCAAAATCAGATCGGATTTTATTGGCCAAGTAAAAAAATTACTAACCAGAAGAATCTGACTTGGCGGATATTCACTGACGTGCTGTTAATTCTCTGCGAAACTGAAATGGAATCGTAATAATAATAATAATAATAATAATACAGAAATGGGACATGATGCTGTGTCTCAGACATGTTTGACGTATAAGATATATTAAAAACTTCTGTTTTATGAGACTTAACTTCCTTGTGGAAAAAAATCTAATGTTTCGACATTAGATCCGTCTCAGATGCCGGGTGTCTCGTGTCTCTTGTAATTTTCTACCACTTATTTATGGGGATGTCTTTTAGATTTCCATCTAAAGACCTACTTTGTTCAGAATTCTTAGTAAGCAGTTTATTATTATTATTATTATTATTATTATTATTATTATTATTATTATTATTATTATTTTCTATTTATTTATTTATTTATTTATTATATTTTAAATATCCAGTCTATGCATCCGATGTCATTTATTTATGTTTTCAAATAAACATTAGCTTTCCGCTGAGCTGCAAGGAGACCTCAAGGTCAGGACCAAGTTTTCTATAAATGCCCTAAATAATGCCTTTAGGAAGAGCACCAAGTCTTCTCCCCGTATGTCAGATATGAGCCGAGCTGCCGAGTTCTCTCGACACATTAGAAGACCTTAGACTAGTCTTCACTGAGTCTAGCATTAGAGCTGTATAATAACATTAGTTCTGTACTGTATTGCTTTAAATGCCTGTATTTCATGAACATCCCGGCTTCTTTACATACGGTGTAGCACCTCTTCAGCTAATTAATACAGTATGGCTAGAATAGTGTTTCGTACCTGCAGCTAAATATTTATCCCATTAGTGAACAGTATCATGGGGTTAGCATTGCATCGAGGTGAATCTGTGAACCGGCTCAAACGTTTGAACAACAAAAATGTGTCTAAGTTTGTCTAACATACAAATACGAATAAATAAATAAATGAATGAATGAATGAATGAATAAATAAATAAATATTGGTATTTTAATAATAATAATAATCATCATCATCATCATAGATAGCCTGTTTGAAGGATATTAAATATAGTTGCTGAGTTTTCCTATGCGGCTGCCCTTTTTTTTCTCTGTAATTGATGTTTTCGTATTAATCCCGCTTTCCACACAGATTCTCTGCGATTTGTGGCATGTCATCTGTCACAAAGACGTTTCACTTTCTGTCCTTCTTCATGGTCTCTCATTGAAATCCTCAAGATTTTCTCTTTCTGTAAAACAGCATAGAAATTACACCTAGATTCTAGAGACTTGGACTTACGATTTGCTGCTGTTATCATAAAAACTGTGCTTATCCCAGAACTTATTGACTGTCTGCTCAAACTAACATCCTTACAGCACTCTCAGTATTGTCTGACTTTACAGCGTAGACTAGTAGAAGATTAATGATTTACTTTCTCACTATCCCGTGTCACTCAGAAGGAATTGGCTTCTGTTTGGATTCTCCTTCCTCTCAATGGGCCTCTTCAATCTGGTAAAGTTGTGTGAACATGTTTGTGTAATCCAAACCAAGCTAAAAGTCTAAACTAAATTTCAAATTTCCGGATCTTTTTTCTGCTGGAGGCAGGTGACGTTTGGGCCGTCTGACAGTGAACAAGCCGATGTCACTGATCAGGAAGTTTTAACAGATTGCAAATCTCAACATCAGGTCACAAACCAAGAGTACGGTCATACATCTAAAAAAAAACAGGGCAAACGGAACGAGACCAGTTTATTACTAGCAAATTACATAAAGATAAACTCTATATCTTGAGCTGTAGCTTTTATCATGAAGATAAAAGATACAACTCATTTGCATGTAGCCCACAAAACTCCATAAATGGTAAAGAGCACAGAAAGATGGGAGCATGGAATGAGCAATCTGCATAAAGGCTGAAAAAGGGGAGTGAATTTTATATCAAATGCTTATTTATATCATTTATATATAACAATAATTATATAATAATGATTATTATTATTAATATTATTATTAAGAAGAAGAAGAAGAAGAAATCTCCAGTCATCTAAGGGGTTTGTTTATAGCTTATGGCTAAGTCCGTCATGTTTTTTTTTTTATTTTTATATATATATATATATATATATATATATATATATATATATATATATATATATATATATATATATATAGGCTGTGGGCTACATGCAAATATATATATATATATATATATATATATATATATATATATATATATATATATATATATATATATATATATATATATATGTTTTTGATAGACACTCCAAAGCATTTCTGTGAGTCACTCTGGATAAACTCTATAAACCAGTGGTCCCCAACCACCAGGCCATGGACTGGTCCCAGCCCGTGGGTCATTTGGTGCCGAGACGTACAGAAAGAATAAATAGTGTTGTTGTTTTTTGTTTTTTTATCGACTATCACACTCTGAAAGATTCTCTGACGTGCTTGATATGTACCTGTTTCAGTGATGTGATACCAAAAATAAAGCCCACAATCTAGCTAAATCGAGTAAAAAACAAACGGCTTTGGAGAGCTACTTTGCTACCTTGAGCAACGATGAGACAAAACAAGAGCCTACGACTGCCGTGAAAAAGAAAGCTACATTTAATAGAAAATATCAGAGTCGTACTCGAAATACGGGTTTATTCCGACAGGTGATTCTGATGCACCGAGTCCTCTGTGCATATTATGTAGCAATAGGCTGTCAAATGAGGCATTGAAGCCTTTAAAACTGCTTCAGCACATGGAGACCAAGCATCCTGCATTAGAAGACAAGCATTAAAGGACAAGCGAACTCGAACGACAGAATCAATTACTGAAAGCTCACCACATCAGCAAACATGAATGTGCTAAGTCCTCCAAATCCTTATGTTAGATTTTTTTGTGTATACAATATTGCTTGTGTAAACACTTCTCCAGATAAAAGAGGCCGATGGATTCTCTCTCGTGTCACGATTTTTATAGGTTGTTACTTTTTTGTTATTTTATTTGATCAGTTCTGTAGCTTTAGAGCTGTTAGAGTGTAATCGCTTTCAAAACAAAGTACGAATAAATAAAGAGCGATGTTTATCTCACAGACTTTTTTTTTCCACATACATCAAGTCTCGATTGGAAAAGGATGTGAGGCTGGATCGACAGACCTTTTGTTTATTTATTCAGTTCCGTCGTCTGTCAGAGAGAAACGTTGCGGTGGTGCTGTTCCATCTGTTCGGTCGGACACAGAGGAGTCAGCCGTAACACTATTGCGACGTTAGTGTTTTTATTGCTTTTGGGTGCATCTGTGAGCTGTCATGCTGTCGCTTCAGAATAGAGCTTTCTGTCTGTTTGATAGTGAGTTTCGTATTCATTTTCAAAGTGATTTATATATAGAAATAAAAAGAATAATAATAAGAATAATAATCCTAAGCTGTACATTTCTTCAAGCCTCAGGGCTTTTGTCTATGTGAACCCTCTTGTGGAGTCTGGTTATGTGATAAAAACCCTCTGAGTGGCCAGTTATTTTATCAGGAATGATTTAGCTGAAATAAGACCGCTGGACTCTCCCCGGGTGAGCCATGCCTTTTGGGTTCAAGTATCCGTGACAAGAGCCTTTCAGACAGAAAGTGGAAGTGAAAAGGGAGACAGGAAGCCGTCAAACTCCTTCCAGCTGGCCAGGCCTTATTATCTTTAGGCTAAAGTAAGCAACCAGGGAGAGGGAGTCGCATTCCCGGCCGTGCTAAAAACGTTGACAGCTCCTTGTTGAAGCTGGTGCAGGAAAGGATAGGATTAGCTGTCATTCTGTGTAATGGACAAAACAGACTGTGGATCAAATATGTAAAAAAAAAAAATGTTACAGTATATAATATATACTGCATATTACTGCTATAGTGTAGGGGAGATCAGATTCTTTGCAGCTGGTGTACATTTCACTGTGGAGTCATACTGGGTTTACTGGATGTTTCACCCCAGCAAGTTTGGTACATAGAGATACTGTTTTACTTAAAAAATCAGCCGCAAGCATTGGCCCCCCGGCTCATGGAATAAAAATGATGTGTCAGATCTATGCGTCGTTGCCAACTCTTTTCCGAGGAAAAATGCTTCCAATTTCGCTGGAATTCCTTTGGATCTTCATTGGTCATTCAGACATAAAAAATGAAGTACAATTTTTCCTGAAGAAGAATCGAATCGAATGGAATCTGTTCTAATGTCTGTAATAATATAATATAGAAAGTAACTATTTGTGTATTTACGAATTGTTATTAATTTCTATCCATTTCCATTCTAAGATGTGTAAATAAAGCTGTTAGTGAGTAGGTAATAATGGCTAAAGATGGAATAACACTTGTGAGGAGAGTTTGAGTCAGTGTTTGGTTTTTGGGATGAATGGTGGTCAGTGACTGGTCATTGGGGTCAATGGTGGTCAGTAATTAGGCATTAGGGTCATTGGTGGTCAGTGATTGGTAATTAGGATCTGTGCTGGTCAGTGATTGGTTGTTAGGATCAGTGGTGGTCTGTGGTTGGACATTAGGGTCAGTGGTGGTCACTGATTTGTTGTTAGGGTCAATAGTGATCAGTGATTGGGCATTAGGATCAGTGGTGGTCACTGATTTGTTGTTAGGGTCAGTAATGGTCAGTGATTGGATGGTAGGATCAGTGGCGATTTATGATTGGGCATTATTTTCAGTGGTTTTTGTCACTGGGATCAATGGTGAGTGGGCATTAGGAACATTGATGACAGATCACTGATTGGTTAATGATAGGAAAGAAATGTTTTCACTCGGCACAATTGTACCCTCTATGTCATTAGACACGCTAACTGGGTGCAAATAGTCATCAAATCTAGTGGCAGCTTCAGAAAGTTGCCAGTGCTGTTTATGTCTATAAAATATATACATCCAGCTGATAAAACCTATTTCATGAGCCTGGCCTCTCTGTGAACCAGAACCTAATAACATATTAAGGGCTTGATTTACTAAAATCCTAACCCAAGAGGGCTAAAATGCTTGCATACTTAGTGGGCATGTTTATGATTTCTAAAGAATAATTGTGAGAATGAGGTCATGTACAAAATAGACAAAGGAAACATTATAATGAGGCTTTTGGGTTGTGTGATAATTAGTCTTGATAGCTGCAGTAATTTTGGATCAAGAGACCCCTGGAGGAGAAAACTGAACTTCATCCTAATAGGAATAATTACTTATCAAGTGTTACACTGGAAAAAAGCCCTGAGATGTGTTGGGGGGGAAAAACACCAAAAATGAAAAATACAAGTGTAGACATGAATAGCCATTTAGTGTAGAATTATAACCCAAAACTCTTTAGCATTATTTATGTTGCTTTTAATTCATTTATCGAGCATCTGCTCTTTGAATACTAGCAAACACGTAGCAAATATCTAACAGGAAACCAAATGCTACATCTCTGTAGAGACGAGACGAGGTACGATATCACTGTCGCAGCACAGAAGTGTCAAAAAGAGACAAAGTGCACCCAAGGTTGTTATTTATTTATTTATTTATTTATTCCTGGTGCTGTTGTGACATTTTTCCTGCTAGCCACCAGATCTGCCCAAGAAAACAATTGGAAACAGTGCAACACACTCTGTAATGGATCACTCGGGGGACTCTGTTGGCCAGTATCATTCAGAATCCACACAAGGAAGCAACCAGGCTTCTCAGAGATAATAGCAGAGATTGCATGTCTCCTTGTGTTTCTCCATAATGTTATAAATCTCAAGCGAGATTGCCTTTTCTTATACGGCTCTGTGAAGTCCCAGGTTCGCTAAGCATGTTTGGTGGTGACGTTGCATTTATTTATAGGACCCTGTGGAGTTTTTAATGGGATTCAGAAATGCCTCTACATACGACAGAGGTTTAATACACAACGATGCTACGTCCTTTTTGTGCCACTTCACATCTGTGTGGGTGATGTTACTGAAATGGACTGCGATTGCGCTGTGATGAGGAGCATCCGCTACCTTTTATCGTTAATAACACGTCTCCAAGTCCAGTGTTAATGATACTTGCTTTCAGGTGTGAGTAGGTGTGCATCGGTTGCTTGTCCTCGGAAATCATCGCTAAACTTTACACAAATCCAACACCAACATGAATATAATTTATACACTGACTGGCTGGTTGTCCTGTTTCAGTCAGTCTGTTTCTGTTTCCTTTTCCGTCTCAGATTCCTGCTCTCGGCTGACAGGAGACGAACCCGATGTGGTCTTCTGTCCGTCTTAAACTTTGTGCATTCTGAGATGCTTTTCTGCTCAACACATTTGTATAGTGATGTTATCTGAGTTTCCAGACTCTTCTCTCCTCAACAGGATGCCTCTGACCACAGAGCCTGCATTCACTAAACCTTTTTATTCTCTGTTTTCCCACCATTTAGAGAACGTAAAACCTTTTTTTTTTTTTTTTGCTTAATAGGGTTTAGTAGGCTCTTAGACACTACTAAACCCTACTAAACCCTAACCAATGTCGCTATAAAATGTTGGATTGATTGATTATCTTATACTTTGGTAAGTACATTTCAAGTTCGAGGATGACTCGGCTCTGATCTTCTACCTTCAGGTTCACACAGGTACGCAGATGAAAGGTTTATGTCCGCTCGAGGTTTTAGAGAATAAATAACCATCCGAATCACGAGTTGTTCTCTAATCTCAATCTAGCTGCCAGCAATCCGTTGATCAGTTTCTCTGATGCATTTGAGTCATTTTTTTTTTTTTTTTGCTTTCAGCTGTTGCTTTTAAACATCAGAACCAAAGGCTGTTGAAGTGAGCAGTTCAGACTAAGCCATAGACTCCAACATAGGTTATTGTTGTAGTTGTGGTTGTTGTCGAAGCATGTCTCGATATCACACGAGTCGAAACATGGTACAAACCTAATCAGAGTAAGACTGTGTACAGTAGATTACAGTGTGCTCAGTTCGACACACTGTGGTACTGTGATATAAACAGTAGCACTGTATGCTTTATTTACGCACACTCTCAGTCCAAGGATTATGTACAAACCTACAGTATCTAGGTGAGATTATCCACTGACGAAAGAGGGAGATTTGGACCTAAGTCTTTAGGCTACAACAGAATGCGAGTCGCATGAGAAGAAATCCTCAAGCAGGAGGACATTTATAGAGTAGCCAGAGCAATGTCTTGAGCTGAGCGCTGCAAGCGTCAGAGGATTTTTCCATTGGCTTTTGGAGTATCACAGAAAAATAAGCCAACAAAATTTGAAGATTCTTACAAGTTTTGTTCATTAAGATAATCTTCACAAATGAGAACAGCTTTTTTTTTATATATTTTGAAGCCTAAGTACATCAGAAGTGATCAGCTATAAGCGGTTAAACAAGTAATTGTGTGCACATCCCACCTTCTGGCAGGTGCAGGACAAAAGAAACTACTACATTGAAAAAAATGTAATGTCTGTGACTGTTTATAACCCCCATATTTAATAAAAGGCAACGTTTGGACCCTACTGGGTCTTCTTCAGGCAAGTGGTGAACACATTTGTTAAAGGGATGTATATAGGTCTTACAATCAACTGACCCACCCTGTGATTTCAATTAGCCTAATAGCCCCACACCCTTTGTTCAATTAAGAGACCAAAAAAAATAGAAAAGCTAGAAGCGGCCCACACCACACACAGCCACTTGACTTTAAAGTCACCACCTGGGGTAAGCCGTGGCCTAATGGTTAGAGAGTCTGACTCGTAATCCTAAGGTTGTGGGTTCAAGTCTCGGGCCGGCCACGACTGATGTACCCTTGAGCAAGGCACCGAACCCCCAACTGCTCCCTGGGTGCCGCAGCATAAATGGCTGCCCAGTGCTCCGGGTGTGTGTTCATGGTGTGTGTGTGTGTGTTCACTGCTGTGTGTGTGCACTTTGGATGGGTCAAATGCAGAGAACAAATTCTGAGTATGGGTCACCGTACTTAGCCATATGTCGCGTCACGTCACTAAGCTTTTCACTCTTTCAGGCTTTATATCGATAAATCTACAAGCTGGAAAGTTTGCAAGAGCATGTTATTAGTATAAACACTACAAAGCTGTTGTAGACGAGTTTCCTGTTCGGCGTGATGACGATGAACATCCCCGACAAACACAGTAGTCCCGTGTAGCCTCCTTCTAGCAACCACCTTTTTCAAGACACATTAAAGGCTTTAAAGATCACCAGTGAGGTATTACTGATGTATTTTATGTCCCAGAATAAAATGGGAAAATATCTTGAGGTAGAGTTAACCACAAAACCTAATCCCAGCATTTAAATAAAAAAGAAAACATTCACTTCAGGACGATGGATTTAGAAGTGCAAAAGTGGGTTTAGGGCTCATTCCTAAAGCACTGTATTACCTCAACAAAAAAAAAAGTTACCGTTCAGACTTGCTAAATTTATTAGTAATGAAGGTTTGTGTTGATGTTTGTGAGTGCTAGTGTAGACAAAAAGAACAGAATTCTAACCGTCTATCATCATGAGGGAAAATCAACCGTCACGGAAAAGTAAACTGTTTAACAATAGTTTATATTGACAAGGGATCGAATCAACCAAAGTTGCAGACAGTCTGCTTTTCTGGGAACATTTAACCATATAATTTGTGAACACAGAGTCATTATTTCATCAGCTGAAGGCTCCGTTTTATATGTTGACCTTAGATGTTCTCCTAAAAAATAAATAAATACTGCTTAGTACTTTTCCATTGAGCTTAAAGGAGTGATTTGCATAAACACACAACCACACCAGATTCCACCCCACAGGAATAAACACACTCCGGAGAAGGATGCAGATACCGGCTGGAATCTGATGGAATGAATAAACTCTGTGCGACGTCAAAGGAAGGTCTGTGTGCGCATGTTTCGCCGCCTTTCAGAGGCGCCTGGAAGTAACCGCCGAGCAGAGTTAAAACACGGACCTTAAACCGTTTTACTGGAATCCTAAGCGTAAATAGTGCTACTATTAGTTAATAGTTTTGTTTTTTTTCCTGTTTGAACAGGCGCGTGTCGGTTTTGTGCTGGACAAAGACGGCGAGTCAAAAGCTGGCTGATTTAGTGCTCGCTTTACCTCGACTTTAGTGCTATGTCTATTTTTACCAGAGGAACGCATGCTGAGATGATGAGCCAGTAAATCAGCGTCCGTAAACGGAAAAGGTCAGCCTCGGAGCACGTTGCGAGCTGAAGGTCGTTTTTTTTAGTTGTTTGTTCATATTTTACCACCAGCTTCCATGAATTGTATCTTGACTCGTGGAGCACTTGTTTGCCGTATGTTACGCACTTGAACGTTTTCCTTTCTTTAGATCCGCCGTGTTACGTGAGAAATGTTAGCAGATGGTTGTAGCAGAGACAGTGGATAGAAGTTGTTACTTCTTTCATTTAGGCTTATAAGAGTCTCAGTTTTTAGTCCGAAATCTACCAAAAGAAAAGAAAGTTTATTGCAGGACAATGTGTCTGGAATACTTCTGCCTGATATCCTTTTCCATTTCACCACATACACGGGCAGCCTTGATGGTGACCGCGTGATGAAGCGTATATTATTCACTTGTCAATTACGCAGCGACCGGAGCTCCATCCACACCCTCTTAATGTTGGGCTGAAGCACAAGGCAGTCATGTATCTCATACGGCTCGAGCAATCTGTCTAGCTTAGCCCGTGCAGGAAAAGTGCTGCGTGTCAGCAGGACCTGGTTATTCAGGCCGGGGCCGCCACAGCAAACCTGAGCAAGGTGCCAGCAAAGAAAGCCGGGCTTATTTTTTTTTATTTTTTTTTTTAAAGAGGAAACACTGATTGGCTTTTTTCTATCTCGCCGTTCTTGCTTGGGAAAAGAGGCCTTAAAGCTAATCTTCCTGTCAGCGTCTTGTCAGCCAGTCCGTCACTTGTCTTGCACACCCCACATCCCCACATCCCTCCCCTGCCAGTGTTGACAGGAGAATCCGGCTTACATCCAGGCTACAGCACCCAGAGCCCCAGGACTGAATTACCAACAAGTGTGAACATCACCTTCCATCACAAGGGACAGAACGGTGGCGCTTTCATTCTACTGCTTGAAGCAGGTGACACAAGCGAAACTTTTAAGACTTGTTTGTTTTGTTTACTTTTTTTTTTTTTTTAGAGGTCAAAGATACCCAATGCTTTGCACAACATCGAGACAGATGCTGCCAACAGCTGACTGAACATCATGGCACTGAACATAGCCATTACACTAGAGAGGTAATTGGACCCACAAATCAGCAGATGGCTACAGGTTTATAGTGTGGCACAGCTTTATGACCCAATATCTCCTGCTTGCTCGGGAGTCCGTCATGGCCGCTTTGATGCTGACGACGCTTAGTACACACTCAAGTTTTTACCCCCTCAAGGACCTTTTCGGTCTCGGTGGTACAAAGTAGAACATAACTTGTGTTTCCCATAATACCATTAAAGATTGATGGGATGATGTTGGCTTTTCTTCCAGCTTGTACATGGAGAGTGTCATGCAGAGTAGTTTACACTCATGACATGATCACACTGGTGCATTTCTTATCTTAGCACAGTGACTGCAACTACTTTGGGGTTTGTTCATGTATAGTGTGGAACAGCAGATTATGAAGTGTTAAGGGTAATCGGTAATCCCGTGTTAAGGAAAAAGTGAAATGTGGGAAAAGATAAGTGACGTGACGTACGGCTAAGTAAGGTGACCCATACTCAGACTTCGTTCTCTGCGTTTAACCCATCCAAGGTGCACACACACAGCAGTGAACACACACACACACCGTGAACACACACCTCAGTCGTGGTGTTACCGGCCAGAGACTCGAACCCACAACCTTAGGGTTAGTAGTCAAATTCACGACTCCCCACCAGATAATCTAGGATTGTGTTTAGCCAGAGTTTCCCATCACCCAGAGCGAACTGTGGAATTCTTCACCGTGAATTGGACTGAATATCTTTTTTACTTTTATTTTACGTGTACCGAGGCTTCTCGTATCACTCAGCCAACAGTGAAGGTCAATAAAAAGGGACACACAGGAAAGCTATGTGTGGTTGACAGGACTGACAACCGTGGCACTCCTTCTGTCCGGCTTTTCAAAGATGCACTCCCTCGTTTGTCCTTCATCCTTTTTTTTCTCTTTCCCTTCCTTCAATGGACAGCATAGTCAGCGAGAAAACAGGGAAATGCGAGGATTAATTGTTTTCTACAGGTAAGCGGGGCACTGCCAATGGCCTCCTTATTTGAATCCTGTCAAGCTTCCATATGCTCGATGAAATCTGTTCCTCTTCTCCCGGAGTGTTCGTGTGTTCAGCCAAGCAGCGCTGCATTAAGACAGGTCTGGGCCGAGCTCCAGGAGCACCACGGAGTTGTCAGCATCCCAGCATCCTCTGCACATTCATCTTGTCTGCAGTGCTTTCTACAGGAAAAAGAGCCTCTCCTTGGTCCTCGAGTCTGCATTCTCTGTAATTAAGGATGTTTTCATACTTGCCTTAATTATCCAGACTTGAGTATGTACTGATGTTTGGTCTGGGGTGAAAGCAGATTTCTGAATCAGGGGAAGGTGTGGCACCAGTTTAACCACTTGTACCAGTACACTCTTGTTAAAGTTAGCCGCCGGAATGGAAATCGACTTATCTGACCTTTTCAGTCAGCGTAAACGGAAATAAGATTAGTCAGGACTCGATTTGCTTTTCAGTGGGACACGTGTGCTTTTCCCTTTACACGGTATTTTAGTGATGATGTAATTAGTGACGATGCATCAGGATCCGCCAAACCATGACGTCATTAATTCCTCTCAAACAACAGCAACACCTATAACCTAAGTTTTATTCCTTCTTACCTTTCTTCCTTTCTTACTTAATCAGAACAAATTGACGTTCATGTTCTCTTCTATTTTGATTTCACACGCGACAGATGTGATGTCGAAAGCCGCGAATGTGATCAGAAGGAATTTGTGTGTGTGTGAAAACAAATCATCCTGGGAATCTATCATGCGTCCGGACTTGACACAAGTGTGAAATTGCACCGAAGGTGTCTGTAAAATCATTCACTGCTTCAAAGAAAAAAAAAATCTTAATAGATGTTCTTTTTTTTTCCCCCTTTTGGAAACACTGACCTATGTATATATATATTTCTTCTCCTTGGAGCTTGGAGTTTAAAGAGGTCATGTGGTGTGTTTGAACCCTCCAGGCTTGCTGGAGTTAAGTTTGAATGTATTTTAAACTTAAAATAGTCTTGTAATTACGGTTCGAGTCTTCTCAGGTCTCTGACTCATCACGCCACATGTATTTTGCCTATTATAGGTCAGAAAGCGCTCCACATCTCACTGTAAAGTACAGCATGCTTAGTGCAGATGTAAGTCATTTTGTGTTATCTGTCACTCAAGCTCACTGGAAATAAAGCGATTATTGCAAGTGAAATAAGTATTGATCTTCAACGAGCACATAAAGCCCTCGCCTAAATAAATAAATAAATAAATTCCTTGCTTCATTCCGCATCGATGCATGCTTTGTCTTGCGATTGTTGTCATTTTGAATTGATCGTTGTTTTTATTTTAATTATTTTTGCTTTACTTTACTACCACGATGAAATCGTTTCATTTCACCGCAGCATCAAATGTTTGCAACTTCGACAAGGTGGCTTACTTAATCCTTAAGCCTGGTTTATGTCTTGTCCCAGAAACATCGACTTGCAGACAGCCTGATGCTGGCAAATTATGCCGGCTTATACTGACAGCTGTCTGGGGCTGATGCTACCCAGGAGGCTGTTGGGCTTTTGTTAGATTGTTATGTTGAGGGTGTCGATGAAAACATAAGAGGAGGGAAAAGTCTGGAAATCACGTACAAGTCTACCGGGCTGTTATAGCTGAGCATTTATTTATTTTCCATGTGATTTACGATCTGGGTGGATCAATTCTGTGGAATGTAATAGAGATTTAATTTTTTTTGTTGTTCACGAGCGCTATGAAAAATTGCGCCCAACCGAATACACATTTATAATGTCTAAATGTAAAATGAACGTGCATCATAATTAGAGCAGCCATGGGCTTGAGGTGCTGTGTGGTATAAAATGCGGGTTCAAATAATCATTTAACATATTCTCCTTTAAACTCGCAAGTGATGAAAGGTAATATGGTTTGGAACAAGAGGAAAGATTAATCATGCTATCTGTTAAATTATCTGTACGTAGCCGTTTTGGTACGATCGTCGATGCGTCGAAGACAAGTGACGTCATCGATTAATTAAAATAAAAATACGTTTAGTCGTATTTCAGTGCCGGAGCGTACGATTAATCAGAAGGCTTGTCAACTCGGTATGTGGTCACGCTAAACAAAAGCACACAGAATATAAATGCACCGATTATTCAAAAACGAACGTACGCACTCGGGTAACGAGCCAATAACGTGAAACAGAAAGAAAAGCATATGGATGAATACAAAAGGGGAAAAAAAACACAAATAAATCAAGAATTAACACAAAACCGGTGAACACACTCTGGTAACAAACCAGAAAATGACAGTGAAAGTGGAAAACCACACAAAAATGAATAAATAAACAGAGTGTAGCATCAAACTGTCTTTGGAATATCATTATCCTAACACTAAGCAGATTAAAAACAGTTTACACTTAAGCGGTTTTAGGATTGTTAAAAGGAACAGATAAACAAATCAGTGAAGAATTAACACAGACAGGCGAACACAGTCCCATAACGAAACAACGACCTGACTGGAGATGGAGAACAAACCAATAGAGAAACAAATACGTAGGATTGCACACAGAGGACAGAAAAGCAAAGATAAATCAGGAATTAACACAGAACAGGTGAAGACACTCGGGTAACAAAACAATGATGTGACTAGGGTGGGGAAGATACCAAATGATACCCTCACTCTCACTCACTCAATTTCTACCGCTTATCCGAACTTCTCGGGTCACGGGGAGCCTGTGCCTATCTCGGGCGTCATCGGGCATCTATGCAGGATACACCCTAGACGGAGTGCCAACCCATTGCAGGGCACACACACACACTCTCATTCACTCACACACTACGGACAATTTTCCAGAGATGCCAATCAACCTACCATGCATGTCTTTGGACCAGGGGAGGAAACCAGAGTACCCGGAGGAAACCCCCGAGGCACGGGGAGAACATGCAAACTCCACACACACAAGGCGGAGGCGGGAATCGAACCCCGACCCTGGAGGTGTGAGCAAATGATACCAGTTTAAGGAAATGTTTAGCTTCGAGTCTGCTCGAAGTAAACTATTTCCTGGAGTTTCTTTCCTCCTCATCTTTGATATAGCATTATTCCCAAAGTAAGTGGATCAAAGGTGTATAAAATACATAATGACGTTCACTCTGATTGGGATTGAAATCCACACTTCAGTGGTTTTAAGATTGTTAACAGAGCTTGGTTTATCAGCTCCTTTGAAGAACAGTCGGTCATCAACAAACACTTTTAATCATGTGCAGATATTAGCATAAATAAGCCGCAATTTTGACTAAACCTACCGTTGGAAAGCCAGAGGTAGCATTTTATCTACTAATTAGAAGAGTTTAAATCTTAGTACTGCCAAGGTGTCAGTGTTTAAAGGGAAACTCTAGCCTTTGATCCTTTTTTTTTTGTGCTTTATATTTGTTATTCTACAATTAGCTCCAAATAGCAAAAAAGGAGCTTGTTTTTTCCGCGAGAAGTCCGACGTCGTTTGTGTAGCAGAGATGTCGTGTGTAAATCCTGGGCACGGATAAATCCTATACAGTACGTTACGGTAGAGACGCAGCTAGTACGTAGAGTTTGGAAGCTGATCTGATGGAGCAGAGTTTTAGATGATGGGGGTGAGAGATAGCTGGACATGCTAAAGGACTAAAGCATAGATAAAGCGAGGATTAGCATGAATATCACTGGTGCTGGTAATGTAGGAAACCATGGGCCAGTGAAAGGTGTTTAAACTAAATGACTAAAGCAGTCAAAATGGAAACATTAAGGGATCGTTGCTGTTTAACCCTAGTCTTTAAGTCATGGCTAAACACATCTCTTTCCTTCACCTGCTTGCTTTGAGATTCTGAAGTATGTCAGGATTTTTCACTGTCTAGTGTCCAGTGTCCTCTGACCAGCAGTGAGGCTAACTGCTTACTGTAAGACTGTGAGCAGGGATCTAATTGTCTAATTAGATCTAATTATCATCTGTTCAAATCTTCTAGTTTTATGTATTTTGAGTTTGTCTTAAGGCACATCCCAAATCGCATACTTCTACCCTATTCTGCTCCACTGTCTCATATAAATAGTTTGAGTATTGTCCTCAATCACACTGAAAACTTCAAGTATCCGGATGATGCACTTGGACGTTGGACACTTTATACATTGGACACTCACAGCTTTGCTTACATAGAGGAAGGGGGGCTGGGATACCATGTGTTTTTCTCTAAATGTCCTTTATATTAGCGTAAACTCACTTCATTTTAAAACTAATGGTGTCAGGTTACATGCGTCTGACATCATTCGGTACAACTGGGAACCGGCTTATACTTCCAATCTTCTAAAATTCAACACTAGATGGTAGAGTGTATAGTGTAAGTGTGTAGTATGTCATTTGGGACGCAGCATTAGTCTGTGTTTCTCATCAGACCTTTGCTTTGGATTAAAAATACAAACGCGTCAGAGATTTCCCTCTCGTTCGTCCGACCCTTGTAGGTGGTATTTCTCTAACAGACGGGCACGGAGAAGAGTGTCTTGGCGCACAGTCGGGCATCTCCCTCCCCCGCTGCTCTCCAAAACTGGCCGTTCTTCCTCTCAGCGGTGTCCAGCAACGCCGGCTTGTGGTGATGGAGATGGATGAAGGGAGGAAGAGCCAAGCACGGTCACTGCCCAAGCGACACTGGCGAGCATCTCACGCATTTGTCTTCCCCCTTTGTTTACTCTACTCTGCTGATTAAAGGAAGAGACTCAGGACTTGCTCTTATTTTCTCTTATCTGATATGTTTTTCTATTTAGTTCTGCTTTTTTCCTCCATTCACCGCTTTATAATTAATGGCTGGGTCGACAGGAAGACTGTGGTTGCCATGTTAATGGATTGAACTCGGCTTGTTTAATTGATGTCCCCGGGTTGCGAATAATACACGGCTAGGCTTGCGGACGCCTACCGCTTCACGTCTCTCAGCACAATTAGAAGTGATTCAGAAAGCTCTTACCGTTTCAGATTGTCAGAAGTGCGTTTGTAGGACGTCTTTCCTGCTTCGTTTCCGCTGCGTATTTGACTGATTGAATAAGTTTGTTTTTGTTGTGGCTTGATTTATGCAAAGCCGTTTTTTTCCCCAATACATAAGTTGTTGTTTTTTTGTTTGTTTTTTTTACTAGAAATGATTTTCTGGTGTTTGAGTAAAAAAAAAAAAAACAAGGTGCCTGTTTGTTGTTAAATGCATGAGTCATGGAATTTAGCTGGCAGGCACCTCTTTTAGACAGGAAGGTTTATTCGAAATGTTTGCAGACGTTGTCAGATTTCTCGCACGTCGTGATTAACGGGTGTGTTTTTGCTCGTGGAAACAAGACGCAGTGTGAAAATTTCAGAGAACGCTTCGCGGACAGATCGGGGTTCTCTTTAGGGACCGTGTCGTTAAAGGGGTCCCCTGGGTAGACTCACAGGTTTGTTTGAGGAGGTGACATATTCGGGCGCCAGTCCAGACGCTCATTAACTCACAGCAGAGCAGCCAGATAGGGAAGAGGATTTACCCTGAGCTAAGATTCACAGAGAAACTATCTGATCTGCGGAATGTTAAAAGTGTTTGAGAGACTTGCTATGAATTTGTACGGATGCAGTTAAAAAACACTGGGGAAAAAAAAATACGGATTTTGTGTTTCAGTCGTTTGTCTGGTTAATATTCTCAGGCAACGTGCACTTTTTCACCCTGAAACAAAATAAAGCCAGGTTTGTTCGGATTGAGACGGATGGGTGGATGACTGGATGGATTGATGAATGGATGGCTGGATGGACTGATGACTGGATGGACTGATGGATGGATGGATTATTTTTCAAATAACCAGCCCCAGCCAAGGCTACCTTGGCAACACCACCCTAACCCTGTATATGATCAGTTAATCACATCTCCACCCTCATCCTGCCCCAAGCAGTGAAGATTTAATTAAGCAGGTTTATCTCGGACTTGACAGGCTTTGGTGTGGATTTTTGTCACTGTTAATTAATTTAGTTTGTGCCTCATTAGCAGCGTTCCAGAAAAGCGGAGAAAAAATGCAAAGAGATTTGATGCCAGCAGTCACTGTCCCTTCCTGTTGTCATAACAATCTGCAAAGCCCGGGGCACGTTTTTGTCTATTGCTTTTACCTTCAGAGTGAGTAATCCACTCCGAATGAGGTCACCGCACATTTGACTGCTCCTTAAGTTTGAAAAGAAAGAAAGTCTTTCGACAGGAGTGTAGCTGACGTAGGATGGGCTCGCAGATCTAAACATAGCATTTCTTACAGAATTCAAGGCTTTTTTTTTTTAGTTCAACACTTTTGGATGTTTTCGTGTTAACCATTGAGTGTTTTTGTCATGTGACACTTCACAGCGGTGATTAATGACTCATATGTCTCATGTCCTATTTAACAAATTTTTTTTTCTAGCTTACTAGGAGCAACATATCCATAGCAAAATAGGTACTTTTCCCTACACATATGTTTCTATTTTAAAAGCTTATATTCAGCCGCTAAAATTCTGTGTAAAATTATCTCAACTGAAAGCCAACAGAGTCACGTCTCATTTTATAAAGGACTAGCGGCCATGAAATAACTCAGATTAAAAATCCCTATTCTGCCGGCTGAGTGGAACTCATGGTTAGGGTTAGCGCCTCCATTTTTGGCGTTTTGGCTGCTTCACACACTGCGACTGTTACGTTCCCTTATTTTGAGCCAGTCATGCTTGTCATGCCACTGACGCATGTGTTCCAGCCCACCGTTTCAAAGTCACGCAACAGGCCTGCAACACTGAATAATAAGCACCATGTCCTGTCACTTGTTTAACAATTACCTGTAATAGTACAGTACCGAAATAGATAACGATAATAGTGGGCGTGATATATTGTTCTGTGACGGCTTTGCTCTAGCTGTTGTCCCCACGTGCCTGTAATAGGTAGGTGGTGTATGTTTGGGACTTGGCACCAGGGCATGCTCGTGGCCCTGGAGCTGACACCACAGCTGGGGAAATCAATTAAAATGGTATCGTTCCATCTCTCCTCATGCATGAACTTCTGTCCGGCTGTAAATCGCAGTGGCCTGGTAGCTGACTGCCTTGTAAGGTCCCTGTCACTGGGTCAGGTTTTGCAAAGGATCAAGCTGGCGTTAGAGCACCTTTCACATACTTTATGATTGCTTTGCTTTGCTCTTATTAGCACGACTTTACGCTACACCGACGACACCGTAGCAGTAAAGTAAACTTCTAAGAAAATAACATTCAGCTCCTAGATCTTCAATTAAAGCTTCACTAATGTTGCCTCTCTATAATCCAGCTGCTAAACCCAGACAGATTTGGCTAAATTTGGCCACTCATTGTTCTACACGCTGGCCCCATAACTTAGCATTTGTTACAGTTGCCTGAATATAAGCACATAATTGCTTGTTTTAGGCTTTTTTGTTGCCATTTCTGTGAAATTGACACTTATTGGCATGCGATGCTTTTTTGGAACCAGTGAAAATGCAGCACAGAGGGATTTTCTTTTTCTTAAGCCTCGGTCCTGATTGCCAATTGTAAATACAACAACAACAAAAACACAAAAGCGTAGGTGTTGAAAAGCCTGCCAGCATTAAAATTGCTGGAATAGTGCAAAATGGAAAATATATCTGCACATAAGAGTGATGATGGAATTCAAATACGTGAAAAATTGAACCTCGGGTGCAAAATAAGCGGGATCGGGCGTAAATAACGTCATAAAGCCAACACACATCGTTTCAATTTTGAGTGGAATTTTCAGAGTCTCAGGTTCGATGGCTGATACTCAGAACTGAAACTGCGCAAAAAAAAAAAATTGTTTTGATTCGTTTCCCCCATGATTCAAACCTGGATTCAACAGCAGGCGTACATTAGACACATTCCAGATCTGACTACAGTAAGATCACTTAAGCAAAACCATTCCAACGTGATAAGAGGCTCCTCATATTCCCATCTGTCTGTTTCTTTTCTTCCAAGTCTCACTTGCTGAATCCAAATATCCCTAGCAGACTAATATACAGAAAGTGACAAGCAGTACAGCAGGAGTAAGATGTCTGAATTCTGTCTGCACTATTCCATAAGGCAACAGGACTGATCGTACAGCTTGCGGTTAAATCGTAAGTTGTAGGACACAATGCAATGCCGACATGAAGGATGTAGTATGTCCTGATCTGTACGGGATCGACGGCCAAGCAGTGGGTAGTGAATCGAATTTGGAAGGAACCACCACTGACATTTCTAAGCTTTTGCGTTCCAACGGTTTCCTCATCCACGATACAGCATCTATGCTTTCTGTAGGTACGGCTCCTTAACAAATCCCCTGGAACATCATACTAATTTTCCACTAGCCACTTAAACTGGCAGAATGAGGAGAAAACACACTCTTTTCTAACTCCTGATGTGAATCAGCATGATACATTCCTCCCACGTGAATTCCTCTGCTATACAGGATGTCTTTTTAGCCATAAGCAACCGTGTTTCTTAACAGTATATTCAATTATAACACATTGGGCATGCTGGCAAAAGTGTGGTGTGGTGTGTTTGTGTGTGTGTGTGTGTGTTTGTGTGTGTGTGGGTGGGTGTACTCAAAGAGACATCAGAAGATTGTGTCTCTAAGATACCGTGTGCCCATGTGTGTGATAAATGTATTCGCAAATGAGTTGCTCTTGTATCTGCTGAGGGAGATCTCTTCAGGTGGCTGTCGGACTGTGTGGGCAGACATATTGTAATTTCCCAAGAATGAACGGAGAGAACGACTACAAAGATTTCAGATCAACTTGTACGATACAGATGTTCAAGAATTCTTCTACAATGTTCTTGGATTGCCGTCATATCTTTGTGTGCTGTTGCAGTACAATCTGGAACTAAGAGGCTCAAATGTTCCAGCTTGACAATTCTGTCGTACACAAAGCACTTTCCATTAAGACGATGATTTGAGACGGTCAAAGTGAAAGAACCTCATGTCCTGAACAAGACTCTGACTCAACACCACTGAACAGCTTTGGGATGAACTGGAACACTATGGGGTCAGAATTGTTTCATTATTCTGAATAAATACACTATGATCCACAAATAAATATAAAGAGTTTCACAAATATTTTTACAAATTTCACAAAAGAAATGAAATTCACAAATAAATAAAATGGGATTTGCAAATAAAAAAAAATTTATAAATTGTATTTATTTGCGAATTGCTTCCTGCTCATTTGTGAATCGCGTTCTGTGCATTTGTGAATCACTGCATGCATTTGTGGATTGCGTTCTGTGCATTTGTGGATTTGAAACATTTCTAACGTCAAGAAGTGCACAAGAATCCACAAATAGGTGGACTCCGCTCACCGTGTACTCCAGCCAATCGGACAACGGTCTCGTGGCGCCGACCAATCGTGGCACGGTCTACCTCAAACCAATCACGTTCTGATTTACTCGCACTATCACAGTGTAATATGTACTGCAAAATACGATAAAAAAAAACAAATAAAAAACATTTGTCGCAGATTCGAGCCCAATCTGGTAACCCTGTATGGATTGTAGCCAGCACTAAGGGTTAGTTCAATTCTGCTTTCTTTGGAAACTATTTCAGCATCATCAATGGGTCCAGGGGTAGTGTGAAGAGCGAGTAAATCAGAACGTGATTGGCTGGAGTAGACGGAGGGCGGAGCCCACCTATTTGTGGATTCTTGTGCACGTCTTGGCGTTAGAAATGTTTCAAATCCACAAATGCACAGAACGCAATCCACAAATGCATGCAGTGATTCACAAATGCACAGAACGCGATTCACAAATGAGCAGGAAGCAATTCGCAAATACAATTTATAAATTTTTTTTTTTATTTGCAAATCCCATTTTATTTATTTGTGAATTTCATTTCTTTTTGTGAAATTTGTAAAAAATATTTGTGAAACTCTTTATATTTATTTGTGGATCATAGTGTATTTATTCAGAATAATGAAACAATTCTGACCCCATAGAACACTGACTGCACACAGATCTTCTCAACCAACATCGCCGTCTGATCTCACTAACGAGCTTGTAGCTGAACGAACACAGAACCCCACAGCCATGCTCCAACATTCAGTGGAAAGCTTTTCCAGGAGAGTGGAGATTATTATAACAGCAAAGGGGGATTCATTCTGGAACAAAATAATTAACAAGCTCAGATGGGTGTGAAAGGGGGCACGGTGGCTTAGTGGTTAGCATGTTCGCCTCACACCTCCAGGGTCGGGGTTTGATTCCCGCCTCCGCCTTGTGTGTGTGGAGTTTGCATGTTCTCCCCGTGCCTCGGGGGTTTCCTCCAGGTACTCCTGTTTCCTCCCTCGGTCCAGAGACATGCATGGTAGGTTGATTGGCATCTCTGGAAAATTGTCCGTAGTGTGTGAGTGAATGAGAGTGTGTGTGTGCCCTGCGATGGGTTGGCACTCCGTCCAGGGTGTATCCTGCCTCGATGCCCGATGACGCCTGAGATTAGTTCGGATAAGTAGAAAATGAATGAATGAAAGAAAGATGGGTGTGATGGTTGAGGTGTCCACATACTTTTTGTGTATATATTTTATATCTGGTCCATCACTAAATTGAGGATTCTCTTGGGAGTTAGGTCGTGCTTTCGTATGCAGTTTGTATTCAGTTGGTACTTCGGTAATTAAATGTTTTTTTATTACTTGGATTGTTCACACTTTATCTCTTTAAAGCTGCTTTTGCACCGTGTGATTTCAGCACTCTTTTATGTTTATTGCTTGTCTTGTCGCACTGTACGAGATCTCAGAACGAACACGGTTCTCCATGGCAGTGTGTATGAAAAAGATTCTCTAATGACAGACCCGTGATTAAAGAAAATACATCCTCTACGTACTGCTTACAACATCAATCAGCAGGTTCTGGGCTTGAGCTGAAAATGAGTTTCATTTTTCAGAACGAGCTTAATGTGATAAGTCTGTTTTGCAAGTTTTGTTTGCGTTTCATCGCGTTTATGGCTGTGACATGACGTTCGCCGCCTTCCTATCGGTGTCTTTTAGATGAGCGTTGTCACAGTATGAGAGTTTAATCAGAAATGTTGTCAACTGTCTTGGGTTGTTTTGTGACATTATACATTATAAGACCTGCTGATGTCAACTCATGAGCAAAGAATTATTTTAGGATGCTTTTAAGCTCTATTTGTACAGCGTGAAACCGGCTTAGTTCATAAACACGTTTAGGAGCTTGAAGAAGAAGTCTTTATTTGTTGTGTATATGTAGGGTGAATTACATATAGAATGAACTGCAACTGAAGTTCATGGGATAGAGCACAGGGCAGACACAGTGGATAACGTGCCCGCTGAAGCAGAGAGGGTTAAGGTCCTCGCTCAAGGGCTGGGATTTGATCCCCGATCTTCTGATCACTAACCCATAGACTTAACCGTTGATCCAGCATTGTTGACGTGTGTTGGTGCCATTTATATTTAATTACTGACACCCAGATAAAGGGCTGAACAAACAGTCATATTAACACAGTGATGTTGATTTGTTTCCTAATGTAATTTGGTCGAAGAACAGCTGCAGCTTTTGAATTTAAGGAGTCTTTTGTTTTCATATAACGTGTGATAATTTCCCACCTTATTCACTGTAGCCAGTGTGCCTAGAAGACCTTAAAAGCACTATGAGTCTACAGAAGAGTATATAATGTAAGGGAGAAAATATAATATTCATACAGCGTGCATCCACCCAGCTATTTTTTCAACCGCTTATCCTACACAGGATCATGAGGAACCTGGAGCTTAACCCAGGGGATTCGGGAAACAAGGCAGGAATGAAAGATGCGGCAAGACACACACCTTTATACACACCATGGACAGATGGTCCATAGACATGTTAATCATCCTACAGCACATGTTTTTGGAATGAGGGAGAAAACCAGAGTACCCAGGGATCACGCTAGCCAGAGACAAACATGCTAAATACTAAGCTACTGTAAGTGTCCAACGAGTGTGTGTTTTCTTGTGACTTTAGGAGGACACACTGCTCATAGCTCTTTTATATGATTATAGATGTGAACTCAATAATAGTTGTCCCGGTCACCGCCTCTTACAGTAAGAATGCACCAAAAGCAGTAATTTAGGTATTCAAAATACAGACACGATGTACGCTCCCTTATACAACTGTGTTGAAGAATCATGATCTCAGTTCTGTTTAGTTTATTGCTTCTTCATGGTTCAGGAGAATGTGTTTAAGATATTAGGTTTTTTTCTGTTGTGCTGCTATGGCACACAAGTTGCACACGTTATATGGTGACATTCTGCACATTTAATGTAATTCCAGACTGCAAATGAAGAATAATGAATTATTTAGCAAGGCTAATATCTGGTGAATGCATGACTGGAGTGAAGAATTGTTGTTTTTTTTTTTATTCATACTTTATGTAACAGGTTTTCCGCAATGTACCTCGACTGTGATCGTCTGCTGCATCTCTTAATTACCACACAGTTATGGACCGTTGGCTAGGTTTCATTGTGGAGATTTGCAAAATTGTAATCCACGTGCAGGCTAATTGGCCTCGTCCTTTACAATTTAATGGTCCGCGTGACCTTATAGAGGCTGAAAGGTCAGTGTGTGTATAGCCACTGCAGGGCTTTCACACACACACATGCACACACACACACACACATGCACATTCAAGCATATCAACTGGGGAGAAATCAGATTTGTTGCATGTCATTTGCTTTGATTTCACTACGCTGCACAGAAAAAGGGACAAAGAGCTGGCAAACATGACAGTCCCCAAATGCTATTACTGTCACACCACATTTGCTCCATTTGTGCTGCACTTCTTCCTCTGAAAGCCTCCGACTGAGAGAAAGAGGAGGAGAAAGGGAATAAAGCATAATCGCTGAGAGCCAGTTCGCCCTTCTAGCCACTCTGGAAACTTTCAAAGTGGCCTTGATCTGAGGGGGAAAAACACAAAATGGAGTCATCGTTAGAAGCAATCTCTGATGTACTGAAGCCCACAGCTTTTAGAGAACATCACTGGGTTCTATGTAAGTATTATGTAGCTCCAAAGCTCAAGATGCTGCGATTTAACAAATAAACGATGATTGATGAATGGATGGATGGATGGATGGATGGACAGATACTTGGATGGATGGATGGATGGATGGATGGATGGATGGATGGATGGTTGGTTGGTTGGTTGGTTGGTTGGTTGGTTGGTTGGTTGGTTAGATGGATGGATGGATGGATGGATGGATGGATGGATGGATAGATAGATAGATAGATAGATAGATAGATAGATAGATAGATAGATAGATAGATAGATAGATAGATAGATAGATAGATAGATAGATTTAAGGAATCGATGGATAGCATGACAGACGGTTCGAATGGATGTGGTGACTTGAATGAGTGGGTGGAGGGAAAAGAATGCATAAGGGATCCTGAACTCTACAGCTTTTAGAGAGCATCATGAGTTATTATTTGTGTATGCTCCAAAACCAAGTTAAAGATTGTGCAATCAAAAAGATGGAAGGAGAACAGCTTTAAGAGAACTGGATGTACGGTTTGATAGATGGACAGATGGATGGATCAGTGAAAGGATAGATGAATGGATAAGTAGATGAACTGAGAAACAGATGGGCAGTTGTAAGGTGGACAGATGAATAGATAGTCGGTAGTTAGTTGGTTGGATGGATGGTTGGACAGTTGGACCGTTGGGCAGATGTATGCATGTACAGATGGATGGATGGATGGATGGATGGATGGACGGACAGACAGAAGGACAGGCAGATACTTGAATGGATGTATGGTTGGACAGCTGGATTGTTGAACAGTTGGATGGTTGGATGGGAGAATGGATGAAAGGACAGATGGATTAATGAATGGTTGGTTGAATGCATGGATGGATGGTTAGATGGATGAATAAATGTATGGATGGAGCCTTTATGAACTGAATCATGGCTATAGTGTTGCCTACACAGATCAGCTAAATGAACGCTGATGTTTTATTGGAGTTTGCTGAAGTTTTGTTTATTCTCTGTGGACTCATTAGAGAGATGATTCAATTTGTGCTCACCATCTTATCTTCTGAGTCACAAAGCTTCATCTTTACTTGACTGTGGTGGAAAGAAGAAGCCACTGTCCACATATGTTCAGCAAAAACTTTTCTGGTGCTTTTGCAATAGACCAATCCCAGTGGTGAACCTTTATGCTATAATATTTATTTTACACCCACAGCTTCCTTTAGCTACATCAGTAGGTGTTTCTGTTCATTCCTATGTCATTTAAAGGGGTTTAAACCTTTATGGTTGATTTGTGTGTACTGACGTTGTGTTGTTTAGAGTGTTAGCTCTACCAGTTGCTATGACCTCTCTTCATCTCTTCATGTTCAGCTGTTCAAAGCATCGGCTCAGGCATGGCTCACTGCTTCGTCTTCTTCATCTCTCTTCGCATGGTCCTTGTGGGCCTTAACTAAAAAAAAAAGGTCTCAAGGTTCTCTGCCCTACTTAGTCCTCCTGCTTTATATTTTTCCTGGACATCAGAGTAGCATCTGTGGGAGTTGCAACTGGCTTTACTGTCATCCTTCACAGGAGCCCCGCCCTGCTATGTATACTCTGTAGGGGCTTTTTGCAGTGTTATAAAACGCTCAGCTTTTAACTGTTTTTCTTCTTGTAACCAAATACCCGTCGTTTGGATAAAGTGCTGCGCTGGCTCCGATCTCCCACGGCTACTTAAGCACTTTCCACTGCGACACAACATTTCATTAATGCTGAGCTCCACATGTGGGTATGACCTGTGTGTGTGTGTGTGTGTGTGTGTGTGTGTGTGTGTGTGTGTGTGTGTGTGTGTGTGTGTGTGTGTGTGTGTGTGTGTGTGTGTGTGTGTGTGTGTGATGGTTGCAGAGAAGGAATAACTCCGTTCCAGTCACTGGTTCAGGATCCAGTTAAAGTGACCTAACTCTGTTAGTTCTTTTTTTTAATGACCTTTGATCCATCTCATTTACAAAGTTCTGAGACTCGTTTCAAATAGTGTTAAATAAACAAGGGCATCCTTAAACAACAAGGGCATTTACATATTTCATATGACTAATCATATGACAACTACCAAAAGCAACAGCTATCACAGGCTTTCCTCTGAGACACCCGAAGACAGCCAGCTACTTTTTATTTTGGGATGTGTTATGATAGGAAGGTCATGAGTTCAAATCCCAAATATCCACTGCTGTGCCCTTGAGCAAGGCCCTTAACCCTCAATTGCTAAAAAAAAAATGTAAGTTGCTCTGGAAAAGGGCATCTGCCAAATGCCATAAATGTATTTTCAAACTGCTGCCCTTGCTGTATCACATGGCAGTGTAACAGCATTAGAGCAAATTACTGTCTGCTCTCTTCCACATACATGAGCTGAAAGACTTTTTTTTTAAAGAACACTAGGATCTGCTCTGTCCATTGTAAATCACAGCATCACTAGTAAATCATGGCGTGTTTGAGCTCATGTACATAAAAGAGGGCAGATAGCGGTGAGGATGTTATACTGCCCTGTGAGCTAGCCTTTACCCTCCTCAGTTTTGGTAGCTGTTTTGATTCACTTGTTCTGTGAGGAGTTATTTAACTTTATTTAACTTTTTTTATATAATGTTTTCAGTGTCAGCACTTTGTAACTGATCGAAAGCTCAAATTTTTCCACCACAGGAAAGTCTTCAGGATAGACTTACCAAATTTTGACAAATATTTAACGTTTGACAAATTGGACACGCTGTCACTGGTGTTACTGGAAATTAATGAATTTTCTGGCTTGTAGCAGTGATTTGGCTTTGCATCAGGTTGCACGGTTAACACGGTCCTCTCGTCATTTAACACACGGGACCTAAATTTAGTCGTCCGGCTTAACGTCTTTACGTTTAATCAGGTTTAAACGCTTCGTCGTCCTGAACGTTAAACCCTCGTGGCTGTCGTATCAATCTATCAATCTGTAATTTTGATCCTCCATAGCGGGGCAGAGATATTCTGGGCGCTTCACATCTGCACAGAAGAATAAGCCCCATCACAGACAAGAATGACTGGAATCTCTCATGCATAACAAGCCAGGGTTTATTTGTGGCACACTGCTATTGCTATGTCTGTTTTCCTAATCATCTGTGCCAGATTAGTTGGATATTTATCCTTAATTTGTAAGCACATGCTCAACCAGCGTTAGGTATTATACATGCTATTACTAAAAAGGTCAAGCAGTTCTGATGCTAAATCAGACTATTGTACAGCCGTTTAGAAACTTTAACTCAAATTACTGTTCTGTTTTTTTTACTTAAATGTCGAAGAGCATCCATGTTGGATGAAAAAGAAGCTGACTTTGTGTACAGGCAGCTTGCAGTAATTTGGTGTTTAGTTTGAGGCATTCCAGTGGCGCTTAGTGGTTTAATGCTATTTGTGTTCATTCAGACTCACTATACAGCCTGCTTTTGTTTTAAGGCTGTACCACATGATTTTAGATGCCATGGAAAAAGGCATTTTTTTTAAATACAAAAGTAGAATTGGAAAGTAAGTAAACAGAGATGATGACTGCTTTAAAAACACTGAGTCATTTGTAATCATTTATCAGATTAGCTCCACCAAAAGAGGTCCAGATTTTTAAAATGTTTCAACAGGATTGTATCAAAAAACTACAAAAAGCTGGTAACTAGATGGATTTCTTTAAATGACAAGAAGATAAGAAAGATAAGAATCCCAAATCAAGTAAATTTGGATGCCAAGAAGCCAACTACTTAAAGGCAGGGTCTCCGATTTTTGAAAGCCAATGTCGACATTTGAAATCACCAAAACAAACACGCCCCTAACCCAAATGGGTCCCACCCCTGTATTGATAGCTCCGCCCCCACACACATACATACATACATACAAGAAATGTGTCTTTATCATAGCTGAAGAGAAGAACAATACGAGTGCTGATAAACAAACAAGCAAAATGACACACAAGCATAATCATGCAAAGGACGGCATATATTAGTTCTGTGAAACAAAGCAAAACCAACGTTACTCACCTATCGAGAAGGAAAAAAGCGCCTCGGCGTCTTAAGTAAAGTTGAGTTTCCTGAGTCAATAACTCCTAAGCTAAATGCTGTTACTAGCTAAACACGGTTGTAGCTGCCTCTCTACATTACTACGATAGAAAAGAGGTGTTATTTGTGTAGTAACAGCGTTTAGCTCAGGAGTTATTGACTCGGGAAACTCCAATCTGTGAATATGTGGCCAACTTCCTGCTCCTTCAGTTCTCTCCAGCGCTGTAAAGCTGATCCTATATTAACACGTCCTACTTCTTGCCTTATCGTAAGTCTTTCTTCACTTTCTTTCTTTGTTTTTATCCTCCATGTCAATGTTAATACCGCTTTCTGTCACACATGCGCACTGAACACTCTCTCTGCCACATATTGACAAGCCCCTCCCCTTTCTGCTCATTGGCTACATGCTTGTTTGTAAACAGTGATGATAAACAAGTGCACTGAAGGCTTTATTTATCACATAATCCATTAAAGCCCAGGGAAATAATTTTCTCCGCATATCGCAGCTTATTAAGACATTGTGGTCAGAAAACAGGGTCAAGAATGAGACAGTACTCTGGAGCAGAGAGGGTTAAGGGCCTAGATCAAGGACCCAACATTGGCAGCTTGGTGGTGCTGAGGCTGAAACCTCTAACCTTCTCAGTATCAGATCAGCAACCCAGAGCGTAATCGATTAAAGCAGTTACTTCCCCTGCTTAATAAACCTTTGAGACAGATGTTATTATTGTTCAGACCAACTCCACCAAAAGAGGTCCAGTTTTTTACAGAGTCAACAACACCACGTTAAAAAAATCGGAAAATCGGATTTGTCCGAGTTGGAATTTGAAGTTTTCATAATCTAAAGTTATAAGCGTAACCAGTAACATCAGTCTACATGTCATCGTGTTTTCCGTCAACTCCATTTGCACATACATGGACTTTTTTCTTCCATCAAAGTCTTCCTAATATCCCAATCCACTGCCATCTTGGCAACTTTCCCAGGCCAGGCAGTTATTTTCAGTCACACAGCACCAGACTTCTATCTCCTTGAACGCAGAGAGCCCCATAAACCAGAAACGGATCGACAAGATGACATTTAAAACTTTAGGAATCGAAATGGCTTTTACAGTCTGACACAACCGGTGTAAAGAACGTGTTATCTTCATCTCTAGTTTAATACAACAAAAAATACTAACAAAGACTACTTACATGTCCTTAGCCCTGTCTTTGTTTTATGTAGCACCTTGATCCTGGAGAAACCTTGTCTCATTTCACTGTGTACTGTAACAGCTATATATGGTTGAAATGAAATTTAAAAGCTTCTTGGCTTGACTTGACTTGAAACACTACTACGTCCTCCTGCTATCAAACAGACTACATCTAGGAATGTGATGGGCTTTTTGTCTAACTTTGCAGTTTGCATTTTTTACAGAGGGTCAGTGCTCACACAGCTTCCATGTGCTTTCTGATCCTAATTCCCACTTCTGAAATGGGAAATACGAGTGTGTTGCTTTAACAAAGGTTTTCAGAAAGAAAGAGAAAAACTGACAAAGTTAGTATATGAATGAATATATATATATATATATACACGTGTGTGTGTGTGCCTATTTTTTTTATATGTATTTCTTTCTTTGATTATATATTTTTTTCTATGTTTATGTGTTACTCAGTTAGCATAGTAAATATATGCATTACAGAACAATAGTATATATATATATTTTTACATATTCCAAAATTTGGAGGGTCAGAACGCCGGGTCAGCCATGATAGAGCACCCCTGGAGCAGAAAGGGTTAAATGCAATGCTCAAGGACCGAACAGCGGCAGCTTTGTAGTACTGAGGCTCGAACCCCGATCTTCCAATCAAGAGCACAAAGCCTTAACCGCATGAGTGATCACTGTCCCAGAAATAGCTTACAGATACTAACCAGGCCTGACTCTGCTTAGCTTCCGAGATCAGAAAGCTGACTGGCGATAATGAAATTTTGGTCACATTCAAGCTATATTTATGATTTCAAAACAGCAAGCTGCATTTAGAGAAAAGTAACAAAAATAAAAAATTAATTCAGATATCAAAGTGATCTTATCCCGAGTCGTAAATACGACTCAAGCGGTCATTAGCACGATAGCATGTGAAAGCAGCATTCAAAGCTATGTTGAGTATTTTCTCCCGTCTCTTTACATATTTTAATCAGTGCCCTGTCTCTGCTTGCACTTTCCTTAATTGTTTTTCTTTATTAGCATTTCTTGCTAGCTGCAGTGATTTTCCCTGCGTCACTCAAAGCGTGCAGTCTTGTTAAAGCTTGATTAATTACCTAAACAGCTTTGTTTTGCACATAATAACAATTTTTGCTTGCACGGGCACATTGCCATAATAAACAAAAAAAGGCTAATTAATCATAATTAACAAATATGGCTTTTGGTTTCAGCCAGAATGTTGGACTCGTTACACCACTGCCTGTCTGATTAAACGTATCAGCTCTCTTTGTTAACAAATTGAGAGGACCGGATTATTCCAGAAGGAGATGATCTGTGTTTAACACTTGTAGTCAATAGTCAATAATTATAAATTACACGACTGACATCCACTCTGATGTGTCTCGTGGGTGGGTTTAGTGATGATTGACATTTGAGGTGATTAGTCGAGGAGGTCGTATTGTTTTGTTTTTTTTTCCACCCTTTGTCGGATCTTCAGTCTGACCTCGGTGTACCATCCTATTCCTTCAATGAAGCATGTCATTAGCAGAGCTGCTACTCACTTCATATTTGTTTGTTTATTTGTTACAACCGTTCTATGCAAATCGCAGACAGTTATATGTGAGAACCCTGGAAGATCTGCTGTTTGTCAAACACTCATAAACCCGTCTGGCGCTGCATGACGACCACACCACGTCACACGTTCCTCATTCCTGCCTCCAGGAGTGTTCAGCTGGTTTTGAAACGGTTGTTCTACATTTAAAAAGATTAGCACGTTACCTCTGCATATGCTTTTTTATTTATTTTATTTATTTTATTTAATTTTATAATTTGCTTTCCTCCTTAATTCTAATTAGTGTCATTATCAGCATTAAAGAGAGTCCTTGGTTATTCGTTTAAACACAAGAACTCAACAGAGCTGATTCAGTATGGTGACACTTCTCACCTTTGTCACCTGATAGGAACAAACGACTGGAACTTAGAATGAAGGAGATTATTAAGAGGTAGGGAAAAAATAAGCAGGTTATTGTTGTTCATAAACTCAGCTCAACAGTAGATAGATGGATGGATGGATGGATGGATGGATGGATGGATGGATGGATGGATGGAATAAAGGACAGATGGATTGATTGACGGACAGACAGACAGTCAGTCAGACAGACAGACAGTTAGACAGACAGTTAAACAGACAGTTAGACAGACAGACAGACAGACAGACAGACAGACAGACATAGATAGATAGATAGATAGATAGATAGATAGATAGATAGATAGATAGATAGATAGATAGATAGATAGATAGATAGATAATGAGCACTACTGTAGGTGAGGGTTTGAAAAAGCTGCTTTTTTGGGACCTGATGCAGGAAACTGTATTTTGAAGGAAGGATTTTTCTCTCTCTCTCTCTCTTTTGATCCGTGATCAGTCTCCTAGATCAACAACAGTAATTTGCATTAACACTTTCATTTCCTTTAACGTACGGTAACATTTTGTGTTCAGCAGAAACATTTGTATTTGTAATGCTGGATCCAGGACTCGTAAAGATCTGTGTGATGTATGTAAGAAAGTCTCTCCCAACTCTACAGTATACTGTATAAACACCAGCTGAAAGAGAGCCAAGGAACTAATCTTCCTGCAGATGTCTTTATCTCTGCGTTCAGTGTGTTCTCGGTGTCTGAGGCTGTTTCTCCTCTCTGTTCTCTGTACACATTGGTTCTTTCTCTGTGCTATAGAGCAACCCTTCTAGGCCTCACTGTAGGAGCTGCTGAAAAGTTCAGGAAGGCCACGTCGTCAGTTAGACGGCAAAGCTAACTGTGTTCCTGGAAAGATGTGGAGCTTGTGACAGCGTGAAGCTGATTAGACGCTAACCAAAGATTCATTAGCTTTATTTAATGGAATAGAGATGAATGGTTGGGAGGTTTGAATAAATTAACCTTCACTGGCTCCCTAGACATGTAGAAGATTAGCAGGGGGGTGAAGAGGAATTCATACCTCCTCGCCGGTATAATGACTCGTGATTGTATAACGGCTTGTGCGCATTATTGTTAGATGTCACTTAACCCCAGACCTGGATAGAAAAAGCTGCTGCTTGCATGGCATGAGGCCTGGCTGCTTGTTTTGGAGCAAGAAAATTACGGGTTTTCAGAAGTGTTACTCTCATGGATAGAAAGCTGATTAGAGGAAATGTAAAAAAAAGTCTTTCACTTGTTATTCATGCAAAGTCATTTCACATTCACGTAGCTTTATATTACCCACATGCACATGAACACTTCTTAGTGCTTACACACTTGAAATGCTGAACGTGAACTCCAGCTAAACTGTATTCTGGGTTATAACGACTTAATAAACCGCTCATACTTTACCTAAGGTTAACAGTTAACATGCAGTGCATCGCTAATCCTGCTTCATAGCAGGGTTTCATAACCCCGGGTAAAAAAAAAACATACTAACCCTGCTTCTAAATTGCCCTCTTGTAATTATAAAGAGTGAAGCATTCCTTTACCTGGGGTTAAAAGCCCTTGTTACACACAATTGTGTTTCTGAGCATTTGCATGTTTACACTGCTGATGTTATTCTGCAATTAGTGATGATATTGTACCGATCGCATGACCGGTCACATGACTTTGCCGAGTATTCGCTATAATGTTTAAATGCTTAAATTATTTTGTTGTATTAAAGCGGACTTTGTCAGTCAGCTAGATCACAAGGTCTATTTTGTGTATTTATATTTCACTCTCACTTCTGCTCCTGTGTTAGGAAGCTGTGGGTTGCTGTATCTACTTTTACCTTTTGGGCATATTTACTCCACACACACACACACACACACACACACACACACATTCACACACTCTCACACACACACATTCTCTCACACACACACACACACACACACACACACACACACACACACACACACACACACACACACACACAGGCTTCTGCTGACATAAAGGTTAATGCGTCTAATCGATGCTTTGCTACACCTAAAATTAACCTCAACCTTCACTTCAGTAGCTCTTTCAGTTAAAAAAAAAACAAAACTAAAAAATAAAACACATTTAGGTTGATTTCGTAACCAGAAACCTTTTTTTTTTTATTATTTCACTGTGTAATATACGTACATCTAATAAACAGGAATTTATCATCATTTTGTGTTCTAATCTTGTAGCTTCTTCTGTATGTTTCTTTTCATAAAGTAAAGGAAATGAGATTTAAAAGAGAAGAAAATCAGCTGATGATAAACAGACCGATCCCAGATCTCACATTTCATCACCTGAGACTCATATTAGCTCACATTATGCCTAATAATCTAATAATCGTTTTTTTTCTGCGCAGAAAAATGAATGAATGAGTATTTTGTTGTTTTGTTGTTAGCCTTGCTGTTAGAAAAATGAGATAATTACAGCATATTAGGGCTCGACGCTGCACATTGCTCTAATTTTGGCAATTATTGAAAACAGAAAGCCTTGACACGCAGACCAAACAGCTCAGCATGAGCGTCATGTGTATATTTGACATTTATTGAAACTGAGCGATCATAATGAGACACTCATTTTAATTCTTTTATTTCCTCAAGCGAATGTTCGACTCCTGGGCTGTGGGGTCTCCGATGAGTTTCCCCTGGAACTCCACTGTGTGTGTAGAACTTTTATTTTTTTTTTAGGAAACTGCAGCACACGATTCAGCTAAATGCTGAGCGTAGCAGACGGCATGCATCGTTTTTTTTTTTGTTGTTGTTGTCGTTTTTCCCACAGAAAATGTCACCCTACTCTAATGGGAATATATTAACTTTTACTTGGACCTCAGTGACGCGGTCATTGTTTTTCGGTAATTTCCATCCCGTTGACCTTCATTAATGGCGTCTTTAGAAACTGTTATTTTTTCGCTGGCTGCGTAGTCGCCATCTGTAGTGAGACTTTTACTACAGAGGTTTGTCCATCCCATTCCAGCAGTTCTCCAGCACAGGCTCCAGGAGCTGTTGTCTATTTCTAATACAAACTCAGGGCAGGTTTTTCTTTCAATGTTCTCGAGTAGGCTTTTTCCTCCATTTCTTGTCTGAGAGCTAAAGAGCAATCTTTTATTGGTACATATACATTTATGGCATCATCCTTATCCAGAGTGACTTACAATTTCAGTATTATAATTAGTATTTAGTTTCAATTTATACGACTGAACAATAGAGGGTTAAGGGCCTTGCTCAGTTGCCCAGCAGTGGCAGCTTGGTGGACCTGGGAGTCAAACTCATGACTTTCCGATCAGTAAGTAAAGTAACAGACACGATTGTTTACTATACAGGAATCGTGTTACAATTAAATTTATTTAGCAGGTGCTTTTATCCATGTGTAAGTACAAGCAAAGCAATATACAGTATATACAGTATATAAAATGCAGAGGACAATATAAGTGTGTTACCATACAAGGTTTTTAATTAAGTTCTAGGGGAGTAAAGTGCACAGAGTAAAAGATTCAGAGCTAGTGTAAGTACAGATTTATTTATCTATCTATCTATCTATCTATCTATCTATCTATCTATCTATCTATCTATCTATCTATCTATCTATCTATCTATCTATCTATCTATTTATTTATTTGCTCTGGAATTAGGAGTTAGTGAAAATCGTTTATGAAGATAGTTACGGATCATGCTGTCCGGATCGAGGTTGGATGTTCATTCCACTACAGAGACCTAGTCAGGTGGAAGGTTCTGGAAATGGACCATTTAGTTGCGTCCCTGTCCGTTTGGGTTTCCTCATCTTTCTCTGGTTTTCTTCCAACATAGCAGTCGTTCAATTAAGAGTTTAAAAAAATATATAAATCACTCCTGTGTGTGAACGAGCGAGTGGACGTGTGCACTGTGGGCTCACATCCTATCCCTGGTGTATTCCAGTTTTTTCCTGGACAGACTCAGGATCCAGGAAGTGCTTACTGAAGATGAACTTATGTCCGTCAGGCTTATGATCATCCAGACGTTCAGTGAAATGAACGCATGCGAGTTCATAAAAAGCGCTAGCAACTCTGTATGCATTTATAGCTAGCCCTGCGTTAAGTTCTTTGAAAGACCTTGGAAGTCCTCATCAGCAATGATATTCTAGATTAATTACACTTTTTCCGCCCACAACGTTGAGTGGCGTATGAGTCACTTCCCAGCGCCGACAAACCGAGGCCAAGGTCCCTGTGGAGCAATGTAACAGAAAACTACCCTAAAGGATGTGTATGTTTTAAGCCATAAGCATGCACTTCTACTTTAGGGGATTCTTCAACTCTTGTGTGTGTGTGTGTGTGTGTGTGTGTGTGTGTGTGTGTGTGTGTGTGTGTGTGTGTGTGTGTGTGTGTGTGTGTGTGTGTGTGTGTGTGTGTGTGTGATTTTCAGCTTCCCTTTAAACTCACTCAGGTCAAATGAGAGAGAGAGAGAGATAGAGACAGACAGAGAGAGACAGACAAAGAGTAAGAGAGACAGAGAGTGTGTGTGTGTGTGTGAGAGAGAGAGAGATAGAGAGACAGACAGATTGACAGAAAGACAGAGAGACAGAGAGAGACAGACTGAGATCGACAGAGAAAGTCAGACAGACGGACAGAGCGAGGCAGAGAGAGAACCACACATAATAAAAAGGCATCATATTTTTACCACGCTGCCTTTAAACACGATGGCATTATGATGTATGATGATGAAATATGATTAATGGAGACACGCACATTATTCATGCATCCGTGATCACAAAGAGACAGCGCCACCGTTGTCTTTCCACGTTTCTTGCCTTTGGGCTTGCGTTAATGAGCCAAAGCAGCACATGCTAAACTATCCATAAACAAATAACCTAAACAGTGAAGTGCAAGACTACTAGCCAAGAGGAAAAAAGTTTGACATGACTGATAGGACTAGGCTAAAAGCAGTAGTGCTCTCTGATAGATTCCAGATTATGATGATGATTCCAGACAGCTGAAAGAAAACGTTCAAACTTTTAAAGACACCCGCTCGCATTAGCAGTTCATCAGCTAAAGTTTCTCTTTCCGTAAAAGAAAACACACAGGGCGGTCGAGACAGAGAAGAGCCGTGCGTGTTCGCCTGTCGGATTGTGGAAAGCGTAATTAAGTAGGGTTAACGAGCAGCCCGACGTCAATCCCCGTCTCTCAGACGTCTCGTCTCTATGGGGCTCTCTGTGCTCGTGTTCACAGTCACACCTCTGTGCTGCATGTTTGTGTGGGAGTTTTTAATTCATCCTGAGTGTTTGTCTTCACGTGTTTAACGAAGCGTGTTTGCTCTTTCATGTGTGCACTGGAGGCAGGTGGAGTAAAATCTACACTGCTCACCATTGATGAACTCCAGCTTCGAGGCCAGCATCACGCCTAGCGCTCTATAAAGAGCCCGCTGTGCCAGACATGGCCCGTTAAAGCCCAATCAGCAGTCCTGTTTACACTCCCCAAGCCAACTTCACAACTCATAATTGATCCATTCAAAACCTCAACTTCACTTCCAGTCTGTTCATGCCTTGAGAGACTTCTTTTGGCCCTCGAGTGGTTTCACGTCTCAAAACCTGTTCTGTGGAACGTTATATAGTACGTCCTCCTCCGTGCAATTTATTTGTTAGGTCTATTATAAGAAAGATAATTAAGCACATGATTATAAATTAGACTCTAGAAATACTCCAATGCCAAAGTGATAATAGAGCAGTAAGAGTTCCACACACAGCTCAGATTTTTTTCCCACTAAGCGAGATCGTTAAGGCACCTCGTTCATTTATCTGGACGGGGCTTCGGACATTCCACGCGTTTGTTTACTAAATGTGCCAGCGAGCGTGCCAGACTAAGAATAGAGATACATCTCGCTTCGTATGTGTCCGTTATCCCAAATCGACACTCCAGCCGCTCTCGCTGAGTGTCGCCTTGTGCGCCGCATGACTGTTGTTTCATCGCCATACTCACAAGAATTAGTGGACCAGAGTTCAGCTAATTCCAGCACTCAGTGCTCACGCTCAGGATTAGTGAAGTGGCAGCACCAGGTTGTCATCTGACCTTGAAGTGTTACAGCTGATACCACAGACAGCCCCTTCAGCGTGATTATTTATTCCCCCGGCATCTGGTGGCTGGTGCTGCACACTACAGAGAGGTACTAGTGCTTTCAGGACCTGTTACATTACTGCGTTCTTAGCTGGACTGAACACCGTGACCCCTATTTCAACACAATGTCACCTCATACATGCCTGTCCTCTGCCCTCATGTGTCGCCTGTCCCACCATTCAGACTCAGGTTATATTTAATTGAACAGATAATGTTAACAAGCAGCTTTACAGAAATACGGATGTATATATTTAGGAGATACATTTTACATTTAGGGGGCACGGTGGCTTAGTGGTTAGACTCACACCTCCAGGGTCGGGGGTTCGATTCCCGCCTCCGCCTTGTGTGTGTGGAGTTTGCATGTTCTCCCCGTGCCTCGGGGGTTTCCTCCGGGTACTCCGGCTTCCTCCCCCGGTCCAAAGACATGCATGGTAGGTTGATTGGCAAAAATTGGGAAAATTGTCCGTAGTGTGTGAGTGAATGAGAGTGTGTGTGTGCCCTGTGATGGGTTGGCACTCCGTCCAGGGTGTATCCTGCCTCGATGCCCGATGACGCCTGAGATAGGCACAGGCTCCCCGTGACCCGAGAAGTTTGGATAAGCGGTAGAAAATGAATGAATGAATGAATGAATGAATGAACTTTACATTTATCCCCAATGAGCAAGCCAGAGTTTGACAGTGAGAAGGAAAAACCGGCAGAGACGACACGAGGAAGAAACTTTCAGAGGAGCCAGAGCCTAAAGGGAAGCCATACTCATCTGGGTGACACCAGAGTGTGTGATTTATAAGTCATTTTCTTTCGTTGAATGTGTACTGTATGATCAGTAAGTGAAATTGGGTAACCAGAAGATTCTCTTGTTGAAGTTCTTGACTGTTCACCGACGGAGACTTGAGTGCAAAATTGTTCATATCAATTCCAGCCTCAAGTCATCTTCACGGTAGGATGGAATGAAATTTGTGTCTGTTTTGTTGTGCTCATATTTAGCATCGAACGTCTTTGTCATGTCACAGTCTGCAGTGGCGTGATAATGGCTCATGTGGTAGACTCTTGTTTAAACTGAATTTTTTACTAGGGGCAATATATTCATAAAAACGTTTAATCTTCAAAGTCGATGGTGATATCAGACCCATTGCTACTCTCTGAGATGCCCTAAGTTCTTGGATGGAATTCCAGCATACTGGTAAAAAGGGTTAAGCAAAATATCTTCCTTTTTTTTTTGTGCCTCCCTTGAAGGTATATTTTGGTGTCACTGCAAAGTCTGTTAATTGAGTTTTGTACTGAAGGTTTCCACATGTAACAACAGCACCGTCTGCGGATCTGTTCCCCCACGTCCTGTGTTTTAAACCCCAGGTGAGAATGTGCAGAAAAGAAGATCGAGTCGCTTAATGTGCCGTGGCACACACTGGCGCACTCACTGTCCCCCCTTAGGTGCATAAATTGGGCATAATCTTTGCGTTAAGTTGTTGCTCAGGGCTCGGGAAAGATTAATGGCTCGCCCCTAAGCCCCCACACACCACCATTGTGATGCTCTGATACTCTCAGGTCCTGCTGAATGTGAGGCTTTGATTGAAACGGTGTCCACGTCGAATAAATCACGGCACCATTGACATGGGCCCAGCTGGCGTTAATACAGCCTGCGGTGATCCTGGGAAAGGGGTCTGTGGCCAAATATTCCGCAACATTAAAATATAATACAACATGTGAAATATAATACAGGTGCGAGGGAGTCTGTTCTACGACGCATCTCTGCCGAGAAACGGAGAAGCCTGCCCGCTACACCTCTAACAGATCTCGGCTTTTGTGAAAGGAGGAAAAGCCGGATTCGATTTCCTAACAGCTGCATGGCAGGTGTGCGTTCGAGGATTAGGATCCGTCCGATTTTGATCTACACATCAGTTTAAGGGTAGGCTGCTCTGTGGATCGTTTTACGAGGATGGTATCGTATTAAAGATAGCACCCTTTCAGCACGTCGATGGAGGAAGTCACTGAAGAGAGTGGCACCATTCACAGCAATCTCATGTATCTCCAGGCTGTTCGTGTGGTCCATCAGCAGCAGAAACAGCACTAAGCAGCTGTTTCCAAGTGATGAGACTCTAACCAATTATAATCATTCTGAATAAAGCTTAAAGTTAAAATTATATGTATTCCTCGTCAGCAAGCCAGAGGCAAGGGTAACATGGAGCAACTCGCTAAGACAACATAAGGAAGAAACTTTGGGAGGAACCCATCTTCATCTGGGTGACACCGGAGAGTGCGATCACAAGCATCGTTCTTTACACAGATATATATATAGTCATGTGGAGTTGTGTAAGAAAGCAGCAACCAGTCGTATGTTGTCAGTATCACTTTTCTGTGATCACATGAGTGAATATTTATTCATTCGGTTAGCAGCCTAGCATTTTCTTACTTTAGTGTTCTCACTTTCTTTTTGTTTTCTGTAGTCCCGATCAGACATTTCACTTTCTTTTGTGCGTAGGTTTAATAAGAAACATGCTGTACCTCAGCTGCCGATAGCTAGCATATCTACAACATGAGTGGTCACACAGCCGAAGGTCTTTCAGCTCTATTCGCGTCTCCTGGAATATTATGCTGTATGATTTCGAGTCCAAAGGGAGGAAGATTTTTGGAGAGTCTCAGACTGGAAACAAAAAAAAAAATCCAGGATGAGAAAAAAAAAGAAATGAACAATATGTGGGAAAATGCACGCGTTCATACAGAGTGACAGCCTTAGCATGAATCTCCTAAGGGTCTGGGAAAGCATAACATGTTGTGTGCGAATGCCTCAGTTCTGAGCCGAACACCTCCAGGCTTGCCCCGAGGCTTCATGCAAAGCGGCGCTCGTCTTTTATAAACTTCCTCCAGCGACCTCCCGACACCGAATTACTACTGTACACAATGCTTCACAAATTTTTATTGTTCTGTGATCAGATCATCTCCTCGCTCATTATCTGTCACCGCATTGATGTGTGTCCCTTCAGCTTAAGAAACGGCGTGTCACGTGTCTTTCACGCACAACACGACCTAGCACACTCGGGGTGATGAGAAAGCATGGCTCTTCCGTGATAAAGCCCAAAGTGGCTCAGATCCGAGCGAGCTCCACGGCCAGGTATCCTCTCTGCAACAATCAATCATTCGCTCCTGTAAATATCACACCGATTTTCAGCTACAAAGCTGTCATCATCAGGAGGTCAAAGAAGAAGCTTTGTTGGAGAAAGGATGAAGACGTGTCAAGGAAAATGAAGAGATGATGTGACAGCGGTGCGAGGAGCGTTAATAGGCTTCGATTGAGGGGGCAACAGCTGGATCGCACTCCAGCATCTGGACTTTGGGCCTGCTTTGTTTTTCTGTACATAGCATTAACATCTGACTGAGTAATCGAGGTGCACAAGCTGGACAGGAATCCGACCTCTAGATCACGTCTGTTTTGCATTCGAATCAAAATCTGTATTGCCGATCAGATCCGGGTCCAGGCGGCGGCACCGCCTTCCACTCTTATTTCTATTCTATGTTATCATAAAGGTCTTTCATGGGCGATAAAGCTTTTGCTCTGTGTCATTACCCAGACCACACTACATATTATTTCCCCATTTTCTCTCTTCTCACCGCATATCCTTCGCTTTCAGTCATTGTCATGCATTCACACCTCCTGCACCTCCTTTTCCTTTGGCTTCAGATCCACTCTTCTGTAGCCATAGTGATGTTATCTTTTTTTTTTCCATCTGTCTGATGCACGAGTGGTATTTTCCTCCCTTCATCTTTTTTTTCCTCAAAAGAAGAGAAGTGGTTCGGACCAGCTGCCGAGTGCTGCCTAAATAACTCCCGGCCGTGCTCTAATGGAGGAGACGGAAAGCCTTTCCGGAGAAGCCTGGGTGAACGAGCTTAGAGACCACAGCCTCAGCTTAATAAGAGATTCATATTCAGGTTCAGTGCAAAAGAAAGTATGGAAGTTGTCTAGAAAAGTCTTAGAATATGAGAATCTTTTATAGACCGCTTTAGTATTCCTGCAAGCATACACTCTGTCTCAATCTGCATGGGAATTTCTCATTCCCAGACATTCGTCTATGTTTAACCTAAAGGCACGCGGTGGGTTTGTGGAATCCAGCAACCAGAGAGACGAAAAAATCCCACAGACCCGAAGACAAATCGTCACAAGTAAAGAAAGCAGACGGAGATTAGCAGAGAGGAAACCACAAAGGAACGTCGTGAGGGTGGGAGCGTTTTTATTTTATATTCATCAGAAGAATCTCGAGCCAGTGGAAGAAACTCGAGTTCAGGTTTCTATCATTTTGTTACACAATTAGAGTGAACATAATGATAACAACAACGATACAAAGCTACAGAAAGAGTTTATGTAAAGTTTGCCAGTTGTAATCAAACCCTGCAGCATTTGGAAACTTTTCTAAACGAAAGCAGATCATTTTCTGTTCTCTGCAACAAGTGCTTGTCGATAAGCATGAAAAATTTCGAAAGCCGTTATCTTCAATCACTAAAATTCTGTCTAAGATTATCCCAGAAGTAAAAACATTGCATGCTAATTTCATATCAGACTTGCGGTGATAAAATAATCGATTTGTTTATATAGATCGAAAATGTTTGATAAGTCACTTTCCATTCTGCTGGATAAATGGAGCAAGAGGCGGTGAAAGGGTTACAAGAAGAAACTTATGCTCGCAATTTTGTCAATTCAAGTCCATTCAAATTTGTCAATTTTTTATTTTTTATTTTTTATTTTTTTTTTGTCCAAAAAAAAAAAATCCCAAACTCCAGAAATTGCAATGTTAAAGCAAAATTTTTGACCACAATAATCACAAAAAAAATTCTGCCAAGACTTCGGGGTCTGAATAGTGACAAACCGTCTGATAATAAAAAATTAAAAAAAATGCTATATAGTCAAACGTGAAATATGCCATTGTATTTTGTATAAATAGCGAATTAGCACACGACCAGTGTTTTCAGACTCACTTTTCTGTTGGTGCCAGTTTCTGAAGAGGAACCTCACCGATACCCCGCCAGCAGAACAAAACCCCAGGCTGAGGTTCCAGTCGTTTCCTATATGCCGCATTAGAAAAACTCACAGCGATAGATTTTATAAGCTGCATTCTCAAGCGCTTTCAGAGCTGAAATAGAAGAATGTGAGCTTATCCAGTCCCAAATAAAAAGCGGCATCTCAAGATGAATGCCTGGAGTATTTCTTTGCTGAGAGAACGATGACCTCATTTTTGTATTATCGCAGATAACGAAGAAGAAGGATGGAGTCTTTAGACATAGGAGTCCAGGGAGAAGCCGGAGTCCAAGGTGACCTCGGATTATTCACAGCGGGAGATAGAGTTCGAGCGTAGAGTCAGGATTTAGCAGGATTCAGACATAAAGATGAGCAATTGGTCAGACAGGCCTTAAACACTTTGTGTATTTAAAAATGTACACTTTTCACCTTGTATCTTCTAATCTGTGAGACACCAATTAATACACTACATCGAGATGAGTTCTTCTGTCGTTCTCTGCAACCAGTGTGTGATTTTTATTTATTTATTGGCATTTCGTCATCTCCATGAACAGCACGTAGATTGCTTGCACATGACGAATTTCTGAACTCCAGCCAGCATACTAAGTGCAATAATCCAAAATGAGTAAGTCATGTGCAGGGAATTAATATGGGAGATGTTTGGGAAGGGTGTAACAAAAAGAATAAATCATGACATGACCCAGTACTAAACTGCAAGCTACAGCTACTCCTTTACTGTTCTTCATTCACCAGATAGATTTTCTCACTAGAGAAAATAAAGGGGAAAAAAACAAGGGAGGAGGTGGGGGAAGCATGAGCGCAGCAGCGGATCGTCTAGAAATCTGACCTTGAGTGTAAAACTTGCCTTAAAGCAAGTGGTTAACTGTAAATAAGACTTTAGTTTGGTTTTGCTTCATAAATAAATGTTAAACCGTTAAAGTCAAATAGATAAATACTGCTTCAGTAGCCACGTAACCTTTCTCTGATCCAGAAGCACTAAACATGAAGTAAACCTCCTTCGTTCTTGCATCTTCGACGTCTTCCTCCTCGTCTTCCTCCTCGTCTTGCATGATTAAAAAGTCGGGTGTAAACTCGACACTTCTCCAGCAGACCAGCCAGCATGTTTACACGATTAATTGAAGCATCATTCAGACCTGAGAGGTGATTTGGGAAGACCTGCCAAACCTGCCAGATGGAGAGCAGCACTGTATATGAGGCGGGAAAAAAGCCACGGGCCGAGAGACGGTCAGAGGAAGTGGCAAACTGGACTAGAGTCGATTGAGGAATGGAGAACTCTGGTGTTGCACGTCGATAGACGTTAGCCGACCTCAAACGAATTGTGTTCAATCATGCGACAAGCGCTAGCGGGGAAAGGTCATTCAAGCATTTTATTAAACGTAGCTGTACATGAACACAATGTACACCCGAGTCCCACGTGAGTGGAACTTGGTCGGCTTTGGAAGTAGCTAACAGGGAGAAAGGGAGTGAGAGAGAATGGGTTAGATTTCCCAGTCGAGTTTGAGGAAGAGTCTTGTGTACTGTAGCAGCGGCTGTGTTCCCCTTTTAGGCCGTTTGTCTTGTTTTCTTTATAAGCACACGGTAGTCGTGGCCTGTCCTTTTAGATCACGCCCGGAAGCTTGACGAAAAACAAACGGCGTGTTTCTCTAGAGCACATTATTACCCTGTGATAGGAACATTACGAGAAAAAGAAGAGAAAAGAAGCGGCTGTGTTGCGTATTCAAGATGAGAGATTCATCGCGTCGTTGATGATCCTGAAGTGCAGCGCTCCGCCCGGAGATCGCTCGGAGATGGTTAAAATTCCCCTGTAAACATTTTATTGAATCGCTCGACATGGATAAGAAAAAGAGAGAGAAACGTTCGCCAAAACGCCGTCTTCAGACATGAATAAATGCATGAGTCTCATCTGGTGTCAGAGGCAGCCGGCGGCCTGCAGTTCCCTCGGAAGAATAGTAAGAGATTTTGTTCACAGGAACTGCCCTTCATCAGCTGCCTTCCCCACCCTCTCTCCTATACGTGCGCTCTCGCTCTCTCTCTCTCTATCTTTTTCAATCTCTCTCAATCTCACTCTCTCTCTCTAAAGTATGAGATAGAATGAAAATCAACAACAATTATTATTATTATTATTATTATTATTATTATTACAATGTACATGTGGCATCTCTCTCTCCCTCTCTCTCTCTCTCTCTCTCTCTCTCTCACTCTCTCTCTCTCTCTCTCTCTCTCTCTCTCTCTCTCTCTCTCTCTCTCTCTCTCTCTCTCTCTCTCTCTCTGTGTTTTCCCTTTCTCCTGCTCATTTTTCCTCTCCTTCTCTCATTTCTCTGCCTGCCTTCCTCTGCTCCTCCTCCTGCTCCTCCTCCCTTCCCCTTTCCTTCTGTGACACACTCTCTCTGTCTAAAGATAAGACCGGTGTGTGTGTTCTGCGTGTGTGATCTGCATCCGTCTCAGTCCTCAGCGCCTATCAGCAGTTCGAGGAGTAATACTCATTTAAATCTCATCAGTGGCTCTATTGAAGCATCACAATCTGAGAAAAGAGCGCAGGATCTCAGCCAAAAGAGAAAAGAAAAGAAACTCCATATATTTCAAAGGATTTCTTTTTTTTCCTGAGAAAATTATAAAGTTTTGTTAAGGGTAGATGTGTTTTTTTCAGTAGGAGCTAATGTGTAACGCTTTGCTGAGGATGTACTGTCATTTAGATCGATCATCGAGACGATCTTTCACAAATATAATGCAGTAATAATTCATAATAAAATAATCAAAACACTAAAGTTGAGAAGAATGAATGCTTACTGTTAAATAAATAAATAAATAAATACTTAATTGTAAAAAAAACTAAGACGCTTGCGAAGTAAAAGGTAAGGCTTAACGATATTGAACGCTACTGTTAAATAAAACAGTATATGGAACGCTGCGAACAATCCAAAACGATTTCTTCACACAAATTTCATACATTTCGATCTGAGAGATCACAGGATTCTTTTTTTTCACAGTTAATTCGGTTCCCATTAAGGAATATAAGCAGATCTGCAATGATCGGGATCACGTCGTGATGCGTAACCATGGCAACATGCGAACTCCAAGCGAGTGATGTGCAAATTTGGGGAAAATATTGATACATACTTGCTTCACATTTGGTCTGAGATCATTATTAGTGCTCTCTGATGAGTGATTAAGAGGTGAAAACATTTTTTATGATGCGATGTGAATGTATCATACTCATCACACTCATCACACACATCACACACACCGCTTTAATGACATTTAGTCTGTCGCCTTGATTTAACTAAGCAAACAGGAACAAGCTTTCCATATTAATCCACTGCAGTAACATGTTTCGGCTGGCATCAAGTTACGTACCCCTAACTGCTGCAGCTAGTAGCTTCTCGTTTCTTAAACGACCGTGTCGGAAAACGTATCCCGTGATCATGGAAAAGACGTTTCAGAAAATTCAAACAATTCACGTTTTATAAAGCGTAGAATAATAAGGAAACTGCTGAAACTATGTGTTATTAAAACCTGGAAGAATAACGATCAACTATCAACTGACGGATGAAAAAATGATCGTGATCGAAGATGTTTAATTGCTTAAACGTTTGCTCAAATCAAATGGTAAACTATCCAATTTTGCTATAGAGCATAAAGATCATAAAGAAGTATGGAGCTATATATAGATGTATGTAGTATAGAGTAGTCATATGGAGGTTAGAATATCTGGTCAGAGATCAAGACAAGGTGACTGAGAGACATTACATAGAGACGGATGAGCTACAGTCAGTAATTGTAGACCTATTTATATGTATAATGTGAGAACAAAGTGCTCCTATACGAGAGGTGGACCTGATAAACTAGCATCTCAGGGTACATTCATAGCACGCTAATGGCCTGAATCCCGACTAAGGATCAAGCAGGTGTATCGAATCTCGTTTTCCATGCGAGGGCTCGGTTTAATGGACAGGAAAAAGCGCGAGTCTCACGAGCGTGTGCTGAGATCTTAATCAGAGATTTTACTCTATGACTCATCACAGACTAGCAGCCTTCGCCTCTCATTAGCAGCCCATTACGTGCCAAGGACTTTTCACTACTTTACAAAGCTCTCTAGAGAACCATAGCGAGAAAGCAATACCGCATCAAGGCCTGTTTAACTTGTCATCGGTGTCTGTTCCTTCGATTTTTTTATTTTTTTTTGGGGATAAATTCATATCCATCATCGTCTCTCTTCTCGTCCGGTCTTCCTTTCACTTACCTGTACGATACAGTTCTTTATGGCAAATATTTTGCTTTTTTTTTCTTTCCCTTTCTTTAGGAGAGTTTGTGTATCATCGTATTGTCAGCTTCCAGGCCTCAGAGGTCAGGTGGCAGACAGAAAGGCACATAATTAAAGCATCACTTCTTGAACTTTGTGTCAGCCCTTTTCTCTCTGAAGTCAAGAGGAAGCTACAGGACACAAGGTGACATTTCAGAACTCCGCCCTTCCTGTTTTTGTTTTGTTTTGTTTTTAAAAAAAAAAAAGCTTAAAAAAAAACAAAAAAGGCAAAGGGATTGGTGATGAATATTGCATGAGAACAGGGCTGTGATTCCAATTTGCTTTCTGAATGGAGCCGTACATTTACTGTAGGAGATAACACGACACCTGTATGTACTGAACAATCACTTTAATTATTGCCTTATTGTGCCCCGGTTTAGTGGCGTTATCCTTCTTGTTATTGAATCCATAATTCATTCAATAATTTGGCCTTTGTTGTCTTGTCTCTTTTTTTTTTTCCTCAGAAGAGGAGCAGGAGTGTAGTTTCTGGATATTGATCGCATGTCTGTTGTGCGCATGAATTTCAAGTCTGCTTAAATAATGGGGTTGGATCAGAAGCCAGAGGGGGTTAATAACCACTGGGGACCTTTGTGTTGATAATCCAGCTTTTTTCCTTTCAAACGAGAAAGAACGCTGTGGTATAGGTTCGGACTTCACAACGTATCATCTCTGTCTTTGACATCTCCCGAGTCTGTGGTCTAAGATGGTTTGATGTGGCGTCCTCTATCCAGGGTTCATTCCTGGGTGTGGTCAAATGTTGATTAAATTCGGTGCACTTTTGACAGTTGGTGTGCCTTTATTTTTTGTGTCTCTTTCACAGGACTAAACCCGCTACCCTTTGACCCCTCAACCAACAACGAGCCTCTGCAATTTAATAACTCCAATGGGCCTCTGGCGTCCGAGTGTCCTCTGGAGAGCAGTCCTGAAAACGGCAGCAAAAAACGGAAGAGACCAAATCTTCCTCCAGGTAGGTGTGGCCTGGAGTATTACAAACTTTTCATGCGTTTAAATGCGGCTTCTGCTACATATGGTTTCATGCCTATGATGAAAGTTAAAAGTCTAAAGCTTTCTTTTCGTGAGTATTGTCCTTTGTTATTATGCATAAAACAGCGCTATTTGCAGTTTCTGGAGTTGAAAAAAAAAGGAGTTTTCTTGCCGTCCGGACAGGATTGATGTCTCAGCAGTAAAGTAAACAGCAGGACTATTGTAGAATCTGACCTCTTTGAGCATCCTGCGAGGTTTGCACAGACCAAAAAAAAAAGACAGTCATCCCTCAGGCTGTGACCTGACCGTACCTGCTATTGTACCTTCTGTATTTTGCTGTGAACGAGTGAGATGACATGCTCGGTGTGTTGTTAATTATATTAAATGAATTGCCCACTTTAGTCGATGAGACGATGAGACGACGATATCTCCTCAGGTCGTTATTGTGTTGGGATCTGCGCCGGTCTCAGTCAGAGACGACGACACCTTGTGAGACATCAGGACGTTTCTCCGTTCATACAGAGAATCGCAGGCAAATGCAGTCGTCACTCTTTTTGCTAGTTCCTGACTCTCGGTGGTCCTGTTTGCCTCTGGAGCAGCGAAGCCACTCAGAGCCTGAAGTGACTGTGATTAGGGTTTAAACGAATGCAAACGACGTGCTTCTCATCCGTGCTCTGTTCTTTATACACCCTCACAGCTGACACAAATGAAAGTGAAATGGGCCATTGTGGCACGGTCGCAGTCAGGAGCCGGATGTGCAGATCAAAGACAGCCAGTTTGATCAAAGCTTCTCGGGCGCTAATCTAATCTGCCCATTTCACACCACTCCTTTTCCTTACTGCATGGACTCCATGCGCTAAAGGAAAGATTGTCGATCGTTACGAACACACAAACCATGAAGCCCTACGGTCTCCACTGACCTCACCTGAGTTCCGAACCTGCAAAAAGCTGTGAAATTCTACTGTACATTTGCTCAGATATCAGATAGGACTTATGAGACACGGTGTTCTGCAAAAGAAACACTTTTCCCAGCTTTTTTGCTGAGAATGTCTGCTCAAAGCAATTAGCATCCATCTGAAAATGATAAGCCCCTGATTACATTCATTTGAATAATGAGAATTGTTTAGAAAATCTCACAGCACCCTGCTGCCTGCTAGTCCTCACTTGCTCCATTACCGTTCTGAATGATTCCAGCATGCAGATCTACTTAGAAACCAGAATTAACAGAAAGCCCTCCTTTGTAGCAACATCGCCGATTAGCCGCCCCGTCTGTCATTAAGCCCTGCACTTATCCACCATGACTCTGGGTGATCGATTTGCTCCCCGTTACAAGGAAGAATATATATTTTAAAAAGTGAAAACACAACAACTCACAGTGTGTCCAGACACTATAATGTCCTCTGGCAAAGCCAAGCCTGGGAGGTTCTTGTTGTCTCAGAGGAGAGGAATTAATGCTAGGGAGGGTGGTGACTAATTACTAGCCATGCAAATTTAATCTCATTAAAGCACCGTAATGGATAGATTCATCTCGTTAGCTATGGCACACCATTAGCGAGGTTCTATCTCTGCTCGTGTCTATAGGAGCGGATGAAGGTCTGAGGGTCAGCACAGACAATTGGTTAAAAAAATGCCACTAGTTGCAACAGTGTTAAAAATCCAGCACTGTTATGAGCAGGTTCATTAAGAGCCACAAGGAATACGATGGATTCATTGTTATGAAGAGGCAGGGTGTTGGAGTGGCTAACCTTTCCTCCTTATGCAGTAGTGACCCATCCAGAGAGCTGGTCCTGGATCAGTTCTGGTCCTGACCATGTCCAGAATTCTCCGAATATTTTACCATGTTATCCTTCCTTCATTAGAAACATTCGAGTACTGATTTGTCAACCCCTCTCCTGCCAAGCACCTCATTTTGAAACCACTAACAGACTTCCTCTTTACTCCTTACATCAACAACATACATTAAACAACACATGTTTTCAACGTAAAAGACATTTGTCTTTTCAGCAAGTGGTGCATAAAGTTTATACAGTGTTCTGTAAACACCACAGTATGAGACCTTTCTCTCTGTGGTCCAAATACCATCTTTCATCTTCACCTCTTTCATTTCTTATTCGTCCTCTGTTTGATGTCACTATGTCAACTCCGCTCAACCCTCATGGGTGAATCGCGCTCGAGCGTTCCTACAGTTTCATGTTCACTGGTCATTCTTTTTTATGTTTTCTTCTTTTCTTTAAAAATACACCATGAATGGCAACCCACAAGGACCAGGCTCGAGACCTGAAGAAATTACACGGGATCTTTAATCGCTTGAGATTTTTTACTGGGTTTTAATTTAGCCTTTATTTTTTTTAAAGATATTCCTGCAGGAATTCTGAGTTCGGCCCGTGATACTAGGCATAGTTTTAGCACCCTTGCATTTATTCCCAAGATGCTGATGGTAAAAAAGGGTGTAATCTGAGTGCCTGATTAACAGCTATTATATACTGCATGTAATGTAGTGGCAGCAACCACGCCCACACACCATCAACCATCAGCCGACGCTCTGTAATCTCACATCGCTGTCAGAATTCTATATTGTTCTGAGTTATTTTCAGTTTAGCCCTAAATTCTCAGACACCTGACACAAACTTCTCCAGTGATTGAAAAGTGGTTTTATTAACCTTCTCAGCAGCCACTTCCAAACTCAATTTTGTGATTGTCTTGCCATGAAACCGGCCTGATTGGAGAGAATTAGGCCTTCTTGTTGCTAAGCAATTCTTCTGAAGAAAACTTGTGTGTAATGTTGCATAATTCATATCATCTCCACAGAAGGCCATTATAACCATCCATGCTCATCAGCTTACCAGCTTGGTATTCTAACCATGGTGAATCACACTTGCCTGGTTTCACTGAGCACTTAGGGGTACTAACTCCTTTAAAAAATTGAGGAAACTCTTTCGCCTGCCAAACTGCACTTTTTACATCTTAAAAGGCTGGCTGTCTGGCTAGTGTGGCTGAGAAACAGCTCTGGGCCTAAAGGAGCCTTTCATAGCAAGACTGGAAAGTGAAGGTCGGCAGTGCAGCGGGTTGGAAGCGGAACAGCCAAGCAGCGCTGCTTTGGGCCTTTGCCACCATGTGTGCATTAACCTTTGCTAAGTGGTGCCCGGGAGTTGCGGCTAAAGACACTATCGATTGATTCTGAAGAGGATGAGTGTGGAAGAGCAGGGAAAAGGAAACAGGCTGGTTTTGTTCTCGCTGAGCCGAGAAGAAAAAACGGAGCAGAGCACTCTCGTGTAAGAGAAGTGTGGGAGGATGTCAGGACTATCTGACTCCATCCATCTTTTTGTGTAAGACTGTGTTTGGTTGTTGTAGTTGCTTAGCATTGACTTGACACACACACACACACACACACACACACACAAAAAGGTGTAGGGCTCGACAAGGACAATGTATACTATGTGATCTGTAGTAAAACCTATTTTGTTGGAATGTAGGCAGAGGTTTGTATTTTTGCATGGGCTTGTATTTTTGTAAGCGTATATGTGTTTGGATGGATGGTTGGTTGGTTTGTTGGCTGGCTGGCTAGCTGGCTAGTTGGTTGGTTTGTTGGCTAGCTGGCTGGCTGGTTGGCTGGCTGGCTAGTTGGTTGGCTGGCTGGTTGGTTGGCTAGCTGGCTGGCTGGCTGGTTGGTTGGCTGGCTAGTTGGTTGGTTGGCTGGCTGGTTGGTTGGCTGGTTGGTTGGTTGGCTGGCTGGTTGGTTGGCTAGCTGGCTGGCTGGCTGGTTGGTTGGCTGGCTAGTTGGTTGGTTGGCTGGCTGGTTGGCTGGCTGGTTGGTTGGCTGGTTGGTTGGTTGGTTGGCTAGCTGGTTGGTTGGCTGGTTGGTTGGTTGGCTAGCTGGCTGGCTGATTGGTTGGCTAGCTGGCTGGCTGGTTGGTTGGTTGGCTGGCTGGCTAGTTGGTTGGTTGGTTGATTGGTTTGATGGCTGGCTGGTTGGTTTATTATTTTGCAAATTGTTGAAAATTCTATCAGGCACAAATTCCATATAAGTGCGCACACTGCCTTTTTTTTTTTACATGTGCACCAGGATCTGGATCTCAATCTGGATTCAAAACCTAACTGAACACGTTTTTTATGTGTTAGTTATTTGTATACAGTATATGCTAAAGAACCATACCAAAATGCTGGAAAACACCAGAACTATTCTCATAGTGTATGAAAACCGACTCAATTAACTTCTGGTGAGTACATCATTGATCTCAACTAGAGATGTATAGAACTTTTTACTGCTCTTTGAACTGAATTTAATCCATTTTATTTCACAGACTAATATGTAAACTGGTAGCTTAACTGAAATCACTGCATTTGACCAGACAGTCAGTGTGGTATAAATAAAGGTAAGGAAAAAAAGTGTTGTGTGGTTCCTATTCATCTCTGTATTTCTGTCTGTTTATATCACATTATCTGTTCATCTCTTAAATAAAATGCCCCATCCATCAATGAAAAGACCACCTTATACTGCAGATATCACTGACAATAAATTATTCTCAATAATTCGCAACACAAACGTGACACTGACATAATAGTGATGATGTCATTATTTGATGCGTTGGTATAAGATACAGCAATTTTGTATAGCAACAGATCACAGATACAGTCAGAAAATATCCACCTATTCAAGAGCCTTTACTGTGTTACTGTTGGATTTGTAATGCAATGTAGATATTCTTGAATCAGATCAGAAATTAATCCATTTGGTATTAAGCACTGAATGTGATACTAATTACATTAGCTGTTGTTACTACAGCATGTCCTACTCTGTATGGTTGTGTATGTGACCTTACATTTGAATTTGAATTTATTATCATAATGTTATCAAATTAAGTCAAGGTTAGTTATGAGTAAAATCTTTGGTGATTAGAGAATGATGGTGTATTATCTTCCACAGCTTGCTCTTTCTCGGCTTATTTACAGAGGTAGATTTTATTCCTCAAAATTGAACTGGCAAGCCAAACAGGTGGGGAAAATACAAGACCCCGTGCAACTTGAAGAGCATTTTAAGCTTCAGCTGTAGAAGAACATCCAAGCTGCATTTTTAGAGAACCAAGCTCCGAGATCGAGGTCCAACGGTGCAGCTGGCTCAAGATCAGTTGGAATGGTTTTTATTGCCAGAAAAATACTAGTATACCAGTAAACCGATATTGTGGGGCGGGGGGGAATAGAAAAAGCTAAAGGTTTCTGGATTGACATGCAACATCTTAGTAATAGAGTCAATACTATATTTGTAATACCAAGTCAAGTCATTATCTGCATTCCTCTCATCATAGACAGATGTTAGGAATTACTTCTAGTTCCTCTAAAAAGTCATTATTCTTATTTGTTTCATCACAAACAGATGTAACATTAGGAATAAGATGAAATGCAGTTTCTCTAGTCAAGTCAAATCATTATCAGTCCTCTTATCATAGCCAGGTGTTGGGAATGACATACAGTTTAATTTATCACAGTAATAAATTTAAGTCATTATTGTCATTCCTCTCATCACAGACCGATTTTAGGAATAGGAATGATATATAGTTCCTCCGGACTAAATCTCGCCATTGTTGTCATTTCTTTCATTATAGATTTAAGACAGATTTAATGTTAGGAATGAAATATCTTTCCTCTTTCAAAAATCAAGTCATTATTGTCATCCGTTTAGCCACATACAGTTTGAATGTCAGGAATGACATGTACAGCAGTACTACTAAAACAAATAAAGTCATTGTTTTAATTCTTCTCATCATATACAGATTTAATATTATGAATGACATCTAGTTCCTCCAGATTAAATCAAGTCATTATTGTCATTTATCTCATCATATACATGTTAGGAATGAAATTGTGATCCTCTAGTCTAAATCAAGTCCTAACATAAAACCTGTCTCTAATGAGACCAATGACATTCTAACTTAAGTCAAGTCATTTTGGTCATTCCTCTCATCCCAGACAGATGTTCTGATGAATAACGTACAGTTAATGCCTCTAGAATAAGTGAAGTCATTATTGTCATTCCTCACAGACAGATTTAATGTCAGGAATGACATACTTCATACTGTATGCATGCTGCTAAAATCTGCTAGGCCTAAAAAAAGTGAAAAGTCCACCTGGTGCCATTCCACTGTGCCGGGCGCTAACATTGTGCACGTAGTTGAAACGAGACCTTGTGACACCTCAGATGAGGACTGACACAAACTGATTGCGGATACTGTACGTGTCCTAAATGTTTGCACCGGTCCATACCAGGACAGCTGCATTCAGTCAGTCAGTATGTCGTGCGGCTCTTTCTCTCCTTTTACCCCGACTCTTTCTCTCTGTAGGGATGAACAGTGACAAGGCCTGAAGCTAATTAGCAGTTATTTACCTTGCTTGCTGTTCTTCACTTTGTCAGTTTGACGTAGCAGTGATGAAAAGCTGTATGTTTTGTATGAGGTGTGGGTTGCACTCGGCTGAATTGATAAATCTGCATAAGCAGTGAAAAGACTTTGTGTCTCAGGAAGCCCCAGGCATCAGTCAACACAGCATCAGTCAACAGCTAGCCTCACCTTCTTACCATGTTTGTGTGTATGTGAGTGTCGGTTCGTGTCTTAGGGGGAGCCTGTGTGTGTGTGTGTGTGTGTGTGTGTGTGTGTGTGTGTGTGTGTGTGTGTGTGTGTGTGTGTGTGTAAATGTTTGTTCTGCCTGTTGCGTCTGGAGGGAGGCAGCAAGAACAACATTCCCAAGTGTGAATCGGCTTTTTCTTTTGCGTAATAACTGTGTGGTTGTTTCCTTTGATGGCCTGCCAGTTCACGCTCATTCCAGAGTCATTAATGCTCTGGGTTTTTCTAATGCTAGTAGGGATAAAAACTCTGTTGTATTTTTTTTTTTTTGGTCTAAACTAAAGTACTCGTGTAGTCTGCTACCTACACAATGACCTACATCAATATATCAAAACATAAATTCACCCGTGTGTATAACTACACTTTCAGGGAAAAAAAAGGGTTCTGAGGTTTTGTTTTTTTTTTCTTGTTCTTGTTGTTATTTTATTTTTTTTTTTGGTCAGATTGTTAGCTCTTTAATGTGGCTCTACTTGGAACAGAGAAAACCAAAGACTCTCTTTGGGATGACAGACGAAAAGATTTGTTTTTCCACTGACTCTTATACAACACAAAACTGAGACAAATGACTAACACTATTAGACTAACACACTAAACTCTAAGGATTCGTCATAGCTTTAGCAGGACAACTGTAAATATTTTAGACTTCAGAGGCAACAGTATCATAGTGGGGGAAGCGTTCCCACCTCATAGCTCTGACTCAGCTTACTGTCTGTATGGAGTCTGTGTGTGTGTATGTATGTATATATATATATATATATATATATATATATATATATATATATATATATATATATATATATATATATATATACTTTTGGTCTGTACTGCGCGTGTGTGTGTGTGTGTGTATGTATACACATATATATGTATATGTGTATATATACACGCACACACACATATATATATATATATATATATATATATATATATATATATATATATACACACAGTACAGACCAAAAGTTTGGACACACCTTCTCAGTCAAAGAGTTTTCTTTATTTTCATGACTATGAAAATTGTAGATTCACACTGAAGGCATCAAAACTATGAATTAACACATGTGGAATTATATACATACATAACAAAAAAGTGTGAAACAACTGAAAATACATCATATTCTAGGTTCTTCAAAGTAGCCACCTTTTGCTTTGATTACTGCTTTGCACACTCGGCATTCTCTTGATGAGCTTCAAGACGTAGTCACCTGAAATGGTCTTCCAACAGTCTTGAAAGAGTTCCCAGACATGCTTAGCACTTGTTGGCCCTTTTGCCTTCAATCTGCGGTCCAGCTCACCCCAAACCATCTCAATTGGGTTCAGGAGAGTGATGGTGCAGCACCCCATCACTCTCCTTCATGGTCAAATAGCCCCTTACCCAGCCTGGAGGTGTGTTTGGGGTCATTGTCCTGTTGAAAAGGTGGTGTGTCCAAACTTTTGGTCTGTACTGTATATGTATACACACACACACACACACACACACACACACTATGTATATATATACAAATTACAGTGCACTCTGTATTAGCCATGCATAGACCACTTTTTAGCAAGATGCAACTTCCTCTACCTGACTATAGCTCCCAATCTGGCAGCAATGTCTTGTGATGTGCTTACCAATTTTCATGTTAAAGTTGATCTCAAATTTCAAACTTTTGACAGCTTTATATATATACGTAGTGTATACATACAAGTGTGTATATATATATATATATATATATATATATATATAAATATATATATATATATATATATATATTATTTCTATTTAATCATGCCTTTTTGACTCACTACAGCACTAAATCAATGAGAACCCTGAGCTTGTTTCTTTGCAACGAGACAGTTCCAGCTGGGGTAACAGGAGACAGTGACACCCGAAGTGTGTTGCTTATGTCCAGTTTATTCCGTTGTTTTGTTTTGGTTGCCGTCACTGCAGAAAACCCCGCTTCACACAGATAGCATGTCGGAAATGGCAATAGGGATTTAAGTGCTGTGGTGACAATCTCAGGGTATTCCGCCATGACTTTAATCCAGAACACCGGCAGAGTTTCTAACTTTCTAACGACGTCTGTTTCGTGCTCATTTTTTGCTAATTTATGGGTTAAATGTGAGCAAACACAATATACACGTACACCAAGCACTGTTAAACATGAGAAAGTACCGGTGAACAGAGAGAAGAGCGATACACACCTTCTCTCCACCAAAGCTACAACACCACTGCCGCTTGCAGCCGCTCAGCTCGAGACGTCACCTAAACCCGGCCCGACATCATGATATTTTGCGCATGCGTCGTATTGGTGCGGCTTTAGGTGACGTCTCTCAGCTCCCAGTTAACCTCTCGTCCATGGAAAGTCGCACAAACCCGAGAGAAATACACCACAGTAAATAAAATGGAAATAATTTAATGTTCCTTGGGCGGCCCGGTACCATTTGGTCCACGGACCGGTACCGGTACGGGTTGGGGATCACTGCACTAAGGCATTTTGCTAAAAAAGTATGAATTTTCTCAAGGTATGTATTGTAGCCTGTATTGCAGATAAACACATGATAACCCACTCTCTACCACAGGAACCGGTTTAATTTCTTTTTTCCTATAAATTGCTTTAATATACACCAATAGAACCTTGTATCAGATGGTTATTTTTTATTATTGAATTATACCAAACCAGGAAATTGGGACAGTGTGATGATTAGTTATCTTGTTCAGAGCTTGTCAGTGGGGTTGTAACCTCAATGGTATAGCTTTGTTCCATCTTCATTTAGAGAAACAGAATATTATTAAGCCGTACACTGGAACCGGTATTGTGCTCGTATTTGTTGGAGCCATGAGCATTCATAATGTTTGTAATATATGTACCTGGGGGAAAGCCAGTGTTTCTGTGTAGAAACGTATTTCTGACAGTGTACGGCTCGCAGTAAATATAATATAGCTCAGGGAATCATTTTAGTCAAGAGTGATGACTTTTTTGGAGTAATATAAGTCAGGAAAAACGATTCTTCTTTTAAGCCCCCTCTCTCAGACCTATACATGCCTGCGCTCTACAGATTGCATTCTCCACTCTTTGGTTCTTGATGGTGTAGAACGACGGTTTGCTCTACGTGCCGACCTAGCTTCCTGTCTCACCTAGAGCAGACGTCTGATCACTACATGGCAGCAGAGCAGCTGTGGTTATTACATCCAGATACGTCAGCTGTTTGTCTTTTCAGCCTCGACTACTAGGACTTACGTTTTTAATTGACCTGGACGGGCGTACGCTCCAAATAATAGATGTTAGATTTGGGGATTAGGGAAGACGTGCAGCTGCATTAGAATGCCAAATTGGCAGGACATCAGGTCTTTCCTCTGTTCTTTCTCTTTGCTTCTCTTTTTTTCTCTTTGCTTATATAACCTTTGTCTCCCTGCTAGTTCATGAAGCAAACCCAGTCTTGAACATATTGTCACATTGTCATGCCGTCCTTTACGTCTAATCCCAGGCTCCGTTCACGTGGGCACAGATTTTTTTAACAGCGTTTTTAAACTCGTCAAGAATAACCTAACTGGAGTTCGAGCGTGGGGGGCACGGTGGCTTAGTGGTTAGCACGTTCGTCTCACACCTCCAGTGTTGGGGGTTCGATTCCTGCCTCCGCCTTGTGTTCTCCCTGTTCTCCCCGTGCCTCGGGGGTTTCCTCCGGGTACTCCGGTTTCCTCCCCCGGTCCAAAGACATGCATGGTAGGTTGATTGGCATCTGTGGAAAATTGTCCGTAGTGTGTGTGTGTGTGAGTGTGTGTGAGTGTGTGTGTGTGTGTGTGTGAGTGTGTGTGAGTGTGTGTGAGTGTGTGTGTGTGTGTGTGTGTGTGTGTGTGTGTGTGTGTGTGTGTGTGTGTGAGTGATAGCCTGAGATAGTTCAAATAAGCGGTAGAAATGAGTTTAAGCGTTGAGTAGTGGAGAATGAGAAATGTGGAAAAGCACCAATATGCTGAATGAATCACTGACGCTAAGCTCGAACATACCACTTAATAGTCCACTGGCAGTACAGTTTGTCTCACCAAAGCAGCAGAGTACAGACAGCATCATGTTCCTGTGCTTCAGTGTGAGGATGTAATGAACTGAAACTGTGAACACATTTTCGAATGAGAAATTACAAACCATAAAGTAACAAGCTGATCAGCAGCCATGATAAACCATGATGAGTCCTGGCACATTTATTTAGACACGCATAAAATAAACAGCAACAGGTTTCCATGATGCAGGTTGACACCCCAGTTTTTTCCGTCTCGGAGGAAATCTTCGGAAAAGTTTTTCCAAGCTGACGAACATTTTTATAAATACCCGTAGGCGTGAACTGGAAGTGAGTGCATGCATCTTTCTCCTTTCTTTAGGCTTGATTCAGTTCAAGCGAATTGAATTGAAGCTCTGCTTTCCTTTGCAGTGTCATTACTCACCTGCACACACACAAAAACAAACAAAAAAAAACAATCCTATCCATGGTACAAATCATGTTCTCTATAATGCTATTTTTGAGATCTCACATGACTCAGACAAAGCTACAGAAATATTGGTGCAAGCGTAGTCTTCAAAAGTATAGGGTATATTTTTTACTTTCTATAAATGTGTCACTGCGCTTCTGCTTTGTCTCAGGCTTGGACTCTAACAATAGGACGTGTTCAGGAGAGGTTGAGGCACACAGCTGCATACAGACCGAGACTGAAGGGAAAACAAAAACACATTGGGGAGGAACAGCGACGCAGAGAGGGATCTTGAACGCATCGCTCGACCCCAGGACTCCGGGATATTCGAATTTCGTTCGCGTGCAGCTTGTGGATATTAAATACCAACTGGCATAGCCGATTGTTTACGTGCCGGATATGTTGGGTTGGAGCACGTCGTACATTTTCAGTCTGGCTCTAATTTCCACAAAAGGTCCAAGATGATCCTAAATCCCAGCATGTGCGTGATACAGACTCCAACATCTGTCTTCTGTGACACTTTTCTAAAGCGGGTTGACATTCAAAAACGTTATTTAATTAGCATCAAACGCTAATTAGACCAGATTGAGACCATGTATGAGTCATCTGTAGTTATGGCTATATGAACAGCTCGAACCAGGATATATAGGCTTCTCTGAATTCAGATACGATGTACAGTACCGTGCCACTTCGGGTGACAAGTCAACAAAAAATGGCCGACATGGACTTTTAAGGGCTAGTTGCTGTGATACGGTAAATATTTCAAAGGTGTCAGAGTTTAACATCTACGTGGGCTGGGAGGCGTACTGATTTTTTATTTATTTATCATTTTTTGCTGTTGTAAGCCAGCATTGTTTGAGTATGTTTGCCTTCTACCATCTAATTTGTTTACTCGCATGTGTATCAGGTCACGGATTCAGTGACTTCAGTTCATTAACCGTGTAAAGCTTTCCACAGTTGTGACAACGCAGCTTTATAGAAACCAGGATGTAAATTTAGATCTCGAATGAGTAAGCCAGAGAGAAGGCAAAGAAACTCTCCCTGAGATGACATGAGGAAGACAACCTAAGACTCGAAAGGGAAGCTTTTCTGGGCGACACCAGACGGAGAGAATGTTACTAAATGTACGTCCCAAATCGCGTAGTCGTACACTATTCTCTGCCGCCGTGTAGTGTCTAGCGTTACGTAGAGTGTCATTCGGGATGCGGCTTTATCGTTTCAAGAATACTGAAGCTACACTATTACATCAGAACAGCTGTGTGTTTCCCAGCATGAGCGCAGGACAGTGTTTATGACTACAGCAGCTACAAGTCTAAAGCATCCAGGGGAGATTATAGACTAAAGCAAGGACATATTTTACTTCCATTATACATGATTATACTTAAATATTCTGCTCAGATATTTGGGGAATTTCTAAAGACTACTAATTACATGCGGCATCGAGCAGAGCTTCTTCGTGCTCTGTTCTGAGTGAACGTATGGATAGCAGAAATTGCAGAAACGAGCTAGAAACACGGAATCGTTTCATTGACACGGCGAACTCGACCCTATTTGAGCGTAGCATAAGAAATCCCTGATTGTGCACCGAGCCACGAAGAATACACAGTCCTAACTCTCCTCCTTCTAGATAATTAAATGTTTAGTTTTGTCAGTTTATTCCTTTCTAAAAGTCGAGTTTTCTGAGCCGGGGGGAATGATCGCAGTATTTTTATTTATTTAAATTTTTTTTTGTATTTATGAGAAAAGAGGGTAGTGTGCGCAGTGAGGCTCGACGTGGTGAAGTGAACCCATTTTAAAAGAATCCCACCCACGCTTGCTAGCAAAAACATGTCATTCAGTGTCAGCGCTCCGCTCTCAGATGTAGGCGAGAAGTCGACGGCGTCTTAAAAGTCTGTGTTGTGTGTGTGTGTGTGTGTGTGTGTGTGTGTGTGTGTGTGTGTTCTCCTCTGTTACACTGCTTCACGGGTGTATTACACTGACGAGTGAATCCTAAATGGCGTCTGTTCTCATCTGCAGTACCTGCATTTCCTTTCCTTCTTCCCAGCACAGGATCGTTCTATTAGTATCAGTCATCGTTACACACTGAGTCATTATCTCAGCGTAGAGCTGGATCGTTACATTTAATATGCGCATGCATATTAAAATCATTTTTTTCCCCCACATAGAGAGTGTCATGACTGCATAGGATCGCATGTTCTTTTATGCATGCGGATTATTTACATGTGCACGGAGTGTGATGGCGATTCGAACTTTTTTTTTTTTTTTTGCTTCTAGAGAGATTATTGAGACCAAACTGAAGCAGACTCGTAAACTCTAAGGCAGGAAGGCAGGCGAGAGTTCTTCCTCCTTAGCTTTGTTTTAATGGAAAGCGAATGACTGGAAGCTCAGGCAGATGCACTGAGGGAACAGAGGGCGAAATCTCCTGAATTGTTAATAGCCGCTGTCCCGCGTGGCCTCTGCCAGGTGAATGAGCGCTGGAAGTGTCTCCTCTCTCTGTCACCGCTTTGCCAAGCGTCGTCACTGACCCTAGAGGAAGACGTGTCTGTCCTGCCAGGCATTCTAATGAGCTGTTGCACCCTCCTCCTTTTCTTCCTCCTCCCCTTCCTCCTCCTCTCCGCCCCCATATCTTGCCATCACAACCTGCATCTTCCTCCAGCATACGTTTCACCCGAGAGGAAGCTTTTTTTTTTTTTTTAAAGAGAATAGTAGGACTCTTCCTCATCTGCAGCCTGCCTGTTCAGCACATTCATTCCTCATTAATGCAGTTCTCCTTGTCTGCTCCACACTGCCTCGGTCTTTGGTCCATCTGGCATGCTGCCATATTCCTGCAGGCTTTGTGCATTCTTATGCATTTTTCTCTCTTAGCGTAGCATCTTTCTCTCTTCTTTTTCTTTTTCTAACTGCTTAATGCATAAAGGTTCCTACTTCATAGTCAGTTACTAGCTACATAATAATATTTATTATTATTATTAGTAGTAGTAGTAGTAGTAGTAGTAGTAATATTTATTTATTTATTTATTTATTTATTTATTTATTTATGATGGGTCCATATGCTTATTATTATTATTGTTGTTGTTGTTGTTGCTGCTGTTGTTGTTGTTGTTGTTGTTGTTGTTGTTGTTGTTGTTGTTGTTGTTGTTACAACTGGCCAAGGAATAGCTTTGAAACTGTAAAAAATAAAAGAAGACTTTTTGAAATCCAGGTGCTTACTAATAGTAAATAAATATGACATTATTTCTAACAGCCTTTAGTTCAACACTCCTGTATTGCTGTGAGTTTGTGAACAAACTTATTGTAAACATAGTGTGTAGTGTAGACATGTCTGTATGATCTACCTCTAGTCACCTACCTCTAGTGTTAGAACAAATCACCAATAGCTGTAAGTCCATCTCAGGACATGCTGTCTAATGCAACTAATCAACATCATGGTGAACTCTCTCTCTCTCTCTCTCTCTCTCTCTCTCTCTCTCTCTCTCTCTCTCTCTCTCTCTCTCTGTGTGTGTGTCTGTGTTTTCCCTTGCTCATTTTTCCTCTCCTTCTCTCATTTCTCTGCCTGCCTTCCTCTGCTCCTCCTCCCCTCCCCTTTCCTTCTGTGACTCTCTCTCTCTCTCTCTCTCTCTCTCTCTCTCTCTCTCTCTCTCTCAATCTTTATCAAACAATCGTAGCTTGGCATGATTCCTAGAAACTTAATTTCTAGGACGTTAATTTATAGAAAATTTCTCATTTGAATTAAAACTTTATTGAAACCGCCGTCAGAGCCTTTGTTTCAGGAAACACATCGACACAGACATTCTGACTAATCAGATTTGGGGCTACAACATTGCTGTGGTCTGATCTGTAAAAAAAGTGTGCAATGTACAGGAATAACTGTTGAATGCAATTACTTACAAATCATAAAGGAAACCTTTCGAAAAGCTCTTAAAAGCAGTCACAGGTCCGGACTGGCTGACAGCATGAACACGCAGCTCATCTCTTGACTGTTTAATAAGGAATAAGAAGTCATTTTGCTGAGACTGACATTATTTAAAGCTTGTTAAAACTTTAGCAAGGAAAACGTAACCAGCTAAAAGTCTGTCTCGGCTTTCAAAACCTTCTCAGGTTTTTTTTTTATCTTCATTTGAACACACACAGCTTTTGCACAATTATTTTACGCACAGGAAATTAAGTGTGATGAAGCTTAAACTTGACTGATAGCAGACATTATTCCAGTACGTAAGTAAGTACAGGAGACGTTTTCTCTGGAAATGTGAGCGCATAACAAAAGAATGCGTCAGCTACAAAGAAACTTTGGACTTTAAAGCTTTAAAGGTGGAAATATATATATATATATATAAGTTCCATACTTTCACTAATTCCACTGCAGGTGTTGTGTTGCATATCGCATGCTGGTGGAAGATGCAGTCACTTGTCCGTAATGAAGCATTACCTGAGGCACGTAGCGCTTTAATTAAAAGCAGTAAAAAACCTTATTGATTCCCTTCGGAAGAAATAAAGACTCCAGGCAGAGCCTTAAATTACTGTCATGTCGCTCCTTTTAATCTGATTTTTAAATTGTTTTCAGATGGATGTCAGTGCAAGGTGGGGTGGGGGGTTGGATATTGGGGTGGGGGTGGGAGGGGGACTCATAAATCTATAAGATCCCTCTGCATTGTGGCGTGCTGAGATCGAACAGGAAGTGCTGACCTGATTAAGTACACCTTTCCCCACTGTACTTCACTCGCCAGTCGGCTACGTGATGACGAGACACACGGAGATCTCACACGGCGGGGGGGTGCGGTGGGGGGGTTTACAGTACCACGAGGTCGATTTTCTCACTCCTCAGCCGTTGATGGTGACAGATAAGCGACTCGCAGCGATGCTCGTTATGCCTAATTGGCAGCTGTGCTACAGTTCACCTTCAGGCAGACATAGAGGACACGTTTGTGGCGTATGCACCAGCGTCCACCGAGCCCTGTTTGTGCACGGCACGGCCACGGGCCACGCGCCCTGTCTGACCTTCCATAAACTCTCAGCTCTTTCTACTCACTCTCTTTAATGATTTCTGTCTCTCTAGGCCATGTTTGTGTGAGGACAGGATATCTTTTCCTATTTTCTCTGATGTGTTTTTCTGCCTGCGCACATGATATATCAGCTGGAATGCTTCATACTTTTTACAGATTGTCTGGCATCCTCTTGGTCACATTCTCACTGTGACACACACACACACACACACACACACACACACACACACACACCTCTGTTTTTTTTTTTCTCTCAGTCAGAGTCATGAAGCTGCTCTTGCTCTCCTGTTCTGTAATAGTCTCCATATGTGTTTATTTTTTCCTCCAGTTAAGACAGTAAATAACGCAGGGTCTTTGTCATGCCGACGCGACGTGATTAAACTACATATTTCATATGGAACCGGATCCTACTTTGGAATGCCTGGGCAAAATGCAAACAACATCGTTCACAGCTTTAAATTTTAGTAATGCAGCATAAAGAAATGTCTTAACTCCAAATAAAATGTTTTGCTATTTATTATCTTTACATATTACTTTGTGTTTTCAATATATATTCATTTCATTTGTTTGTTTAGCTTGTTTCGGATATTAATTAATTACATATCATTTCCAGTTACATTTGAATAGTCTGTCGTACGTGTATGAAATGTTACACTCGAGCAAATGATGTTAGAAACGTATAATTATTTACATTTACAGCGTTCTGTAATCATGACTACAATCATCAATTACCAGCAGATGACTTTAAACTATTCGGTGTTCTTTATATTCACACTTATGAGCTTTTAGCTGCTGACTCAGAACGTTATGAGAAAAATCCTAAGGCCAAATCTCTGTCCATATTTGTTCTGTTTGGACCGGTTACTAATGACCAAACTATCATCATGGGTGCTGTGGTGAAAATATCATCTGTTCATACTCAGTATTATTTTTACAAAGCATGTATTACAGCCTGCAGCGCTACAGAACTCACTTCATCATTGTTCTGTATTTGTTTATGTCTCCATGTGTCTCTGATTTGATTCTGGTCTTGTCTCCTCCCATGTGGTGTTATTGGTTGATTTTATTGCTTGTTTTGAGTCTGGCCCTTTGAGCAGACTGTTCATTTAAACCTCTGTGTGTTTTGTGCGTCACAAATGATTTTCTCGGTGTCCTCGTTTCCTGTCATTACCGAACCGTTTTGTTGTCACTGTCTTCTTGCTACCTTCATGGTTTTGATCCTTCCTGCCCTTTGATATCCTGCTTGTACGTCTCCTGACCTGTGCTACTTTTCTGATTGAAACACACGTCGGCTTTCAGACCGTTTTCTTTCCTTAATAAACTATAAGGAAACTATTACCTGCACTTGCATCCTTTCAGCATCTCATTAAGTGACACGTATAAGACACATAACAGCGACCAAGGGAGTCTATTAAAAACAGACTTTCCTAAGGGTGTTTTTATGAAGCAAAAATTAAATAGAGTTACCATCCATGTCTTCAGTATGCCCATAAAATGCAATGCGATAACATTAAACCCGTAGCAATATCGCCCATCTCAATCTAGCTAAGTTCGAATGTTCTTTCTGTGCCTTAATATTGATTTACCGTACACGTCTTGCTGCTAAAATTAAATGAGCAATTAACTTCTAATCACAGAGACTGTGAACAGTAATTAAATGGGTCTTTTCCAGTCCAGATCTTTTACTCAATATAGCAATAGCCCTGTGACCAACAGAAGATGATTCGTTTTATTTCTTCTAAACCCATTTTTGACCACATATCCATCTTCTTTTGTGCTAACATTGACCCAGAAATTTGCCTCTGAGCGGTAATGTATGCCTGTCTTTATTTGGTGCATCGCATATACTTACCTAGTGAGTAGAGAATCTTCCCAACGTATGCATCAAGGCTTTGGGAGGACAGCTTTCTATATTTCATGAGAGTGAATGCAACCATTAGCTATTTATTTTGCTATGTATTATATAAATAGCGATTTGACCTGAATTCCCATAACGTTGGTGATACTGTGGAGCGTAGTTAATGTTTCAGGCTTGCTGCTTATTTTAATCTCTCTCTCTCTCTCTCTCTCTCTCTCTCTCTCTCTCTCTCTCTCTCTCTCTCTCTCTCTCTCTCTCTCTCTCTCTGTGTCACACAACAAATGGATGAGGGCATTTTATAGTAATGGCTTTTTCATGTTAAAAATAAATAAACAGGCAGCACACTGATTGGCGGTCCTATCCAGGCACAGATGTACATTTAAGAGGACTCGAGCATATGGAGAACATACGGAGGGCCGTCGGCTTTGTGTGAATTTATAAACACTCCACTGCTTTTCGTGTAAAAAGCGCTGCATTTTAACCTGCTTTGGTTCTGAGAGAAAGGGAAAGATTCTGTCATTTTTACAGATTATTTTCATATGAAAAGTGTTCAAGATGGCCACCGTAAACCAGTTAACGCTTCCTTGAGTTTCGGCTGTTTTTCGAACCATTGGCACACCTCAACCCACATGTGGGAGGACAAAAGTCATTTTTAGTGCTCAGCTCCTTCCATAGGCTTTCATTTCACAAGCTCTGCTTTGACCTGCTTTGGTTCTGAGAGTATTATTCATGGCCCAACACGCTAAGAGTACGTAAGTACACATGCACGTAAAATGGTCAAGTACCACTTCTGTGCAGGTTAGCTTACGAATCCTGCTCAGCGATGATCTCATTGGTGTTGTTTATTGTTCAGATTTGTCCTAATCATTATGCAACATAATTTTTACACTCTTCATATCTGTTCACCGTAAGAGAGGCAAGGCCAATGCGCTCATACTTGAGCTTGACCATAACTCTTGTATAATATCTCTTCAACATAGTAACCAATACCTACTCGACACGGAAGCCGATAGAAACGAGGTTTTAATTCTCTCTGCTGCTTCTAGAGAGAGCTATTTAGTCGCAACTAAATCCTTTCCTTCCCTCCACCCCATTGATTACTGCATCCTGAGCTATGGGAATCACTCATTTAGCTGCAAGGTGATATTTCCCAGCGGACCTTATTCAGTCAGCCAGCAGCTCACTGAGCTTCGGTATGAAATCTGTCACCACAGGGAAGATGGAAAATCTCACACGTCACTCATGCATATAACAGCATATTTTCTGCAGCCAGTCGTCTCTGTTCTTTCAGAACGGACAGCTCAGGAGTTCAGCTTTGTTTTAACCTCCATGCTTTAGACTGTACTGCAGTTCTGTGCAGAAATCCTACAGGTATTTGTCTGGCCTAGCTGTGTGAGGCACTGGAGAGTCCAGAATGACAGACAGGATTGCCTTACGTCTCAGTCATTGCTAATGATAAGTGATGTGGCACTGCTATGTCTGAGCTTAGCTCTGCTGTCAGCCACATGATCAGTTGCAATGCACCATCAATGGCAGCCATGCAGTCGATAACTTTCCTAATGGCCAAGACTCTGTAGTTTGGCATTTGCCCCTTATGACTCCCCAAGCCAATTTAACTGGCTCAGGCCATTAGCAGACACAAATAAGGATGTACCACTGCCCCCTCTGCTGCTGGAATCAGCATGTTGTTCTCTGGGATGTTGCCAAGCACCATAGCTGCCTCGAGAATGATGGCTAGATCATTCGAGTGAGCAGGTCCAGAACGAGATCTCCCGTATGCTCCCTTCACACAGCAAAATCTAATCTTTATATCTCTTACCCCTGTTTCTCCAACTCTTTAATCACCCTGTTACATCATCCACTGTGTGGTCCACCTGTCTGCTGCTCACTTCATTAATATGCTTTTAATACCCCTGGCAGGGCAGACTTCTGCACAAGCCATTGTCATCATGTCATTTACTAGGTTTTGCTTTGTTTAATAAACCATAGCTCTTCGTACAGGGGTCATATCAATAATTCCAAGTGCTCAGACATCTCTTGATCTTGGAGATCATTTTTTTTATATGAAACGAGCTTAAGGTGGACATCTCAACCTGCCTGGTCTTTTCTAAGCAACGCATAACGACAGAAGATCGAGGGACAAATGTAATTTCTCAAGTGCGACTACTGCTAACAGATAATAAATAATTCAGTTGCCCAAGCAACGGTAAACAGACATACTGTTAGTAACATGATCCTTTGCGTTTATGGAGCGGTCGCTGGAACCTGGTGGCCCATTGCTTGTGCAAGTTTCAGAGTGCCAAGGTGTCATGTGTGATAGAGCTGATAAGAGGAACAAGGGGACACAGAGATGCTGACATTTGCTTAAAGTACCTTGCTTTTTCCTATCTTTATAATTGGCTGCAAATGATAAGATCTTGGCAGCAGCTACACCCCCAGGTGAGTTAATGCCTGTTTGAGAGCACTCATCAATAGATTCAGTGGAAAAGCAGTTAGCTTAGAGATGCCAACTTCACCTGGTCTGTTCTTCCTCCAAAATCTGGCTCCATACCTCGATAGCGCTGCTGCTGAAATCTCGCTCATACAGTATGCTCGGTGTCTTCATGTACCGTGGAAGCTTTCCGAGCTCATAGGAACAGGGACTACCAAGGGCTCTATAGTCAATCTTTACATTAATAACAGGCAAAGTGTTTGAAATGGTGAGGACAGTTTAAATACCGGGATAGATTTTTCTGACCGGGAGAATATGTTAAAAATGGCAAGCGCAGGCTGGATGGATGTCTTGTGAGATGTCTGTACACATTTGGATCTCTGCTGGATTTTCTAAGTCAACAGCAAAATCAATTTGAATTTGCTATCAAGGTAAATTTTGTCTGGTGCTAGTACTCAGAGTGCACTTATTTTTGAGCATTTTTCACCAAATAGTTTTTAATCAAACTGCTTCTGTTTTTTTTTTTTTGTTTTTTTGCCTCACCTTGACAATTGTCCCATTAAGGAGTTTTAGAATTCTTAGTCAGAACGTTTTGGTGTCTGATGGTGATCTTAAACCTTCAGCAAGTAACGAATAGTCTGAGATGCTAGTCTTCAAAATGACAGCTTCAGCATCCAAACAACATTTACAGTGTTGTATATTGGAGCTCTTAAGCTTGACAAAAGTCGTGTTCAATGACTTTGGAGTTAGTCGGGGTTACAGCTGCCTCACCAGCTACAAGAAGCAGTACAGTGCCAGCAGAGATCGAGGCTTTGACATGTCTGCTGCGTGGCTAAAGAAAAAAACACAGTAGATGAATACCTCATACACAACGAACATCTCGGCGCATCGGAAATCAATCATTCTCTTTTTTTAGTCTGCATATTTTCCAGTGATTTATTCACTCTTTCTTTTAGTACACCAACTACAAAGGCTTGGTTACTCTAAAATGTGCTGTTTAAATCAGTACTATAGGTAAATGCATGCTAAATTAAATGCTAGATTCTATATGGCTTCATTTGTGAAATACTACAATTGTGTCAGACGGTGAGTGTCAGAATACATTGATGAAACGTGCTGTCATTGTGACGTGCCGTTACTGAGGAAACAAATGGAGGTTCCTCAATGGTTCATCCTCTGAATGAGGTTTCGGTTGAATTCCTCTGGTGGAGATTCACAAGTTTGGGTATTTTTATTCAGATCAAATCCCAACACTTTTAAGTTGGGTCTTTTACCACAAGTTTCTCAGTTGTATCCTGGCTCAGTTGTGAGATGTTTTGGACTGCCAAATCAAATGGTACTCGTTGTGTTCTCTAGACAATCTGAAGAATACAGTGATAAAGGCTTGTTTATCAGCAATGAATATGATTTGAACAGGTCGTAAGACAACTTTGCTGCTCGGGATAACTCTTAGAACCAAGAATAGATTAGAAGAACATAGAAACTGGCTGAAATGCTTCCTGATCCATGTTGTACGATATGGTAACAATATGCTTTAAGCTGTTTGAAGGCTAGACACTAAAAGCGCAAGCGCAAGCTCTGCCGTGTTACTTTCAGAAATAAAATGCTCATAGAACGTGGGCAACATCTGTGGGCTGATTGAACAGTACAAGACAAGGCTATCGATGGCCTTTTAGTCAGCGCTGTGAATATGTCATGAGATGATTAATACCTTCTTTCATTATTAAAGTTTAGCACTTTCTCTCGGCTTACAGTGCAACGTGCAGTCCTTCATCACCAGCTAAGACTTTCTAGCCATTTATCCAACATAGTAATTTCACATGTTTACTTTTGAGCTTAGCTTGTCTTTCTTTGAACACTTCCCCTCTGCCATATCAATGTCAGCTCACTTGTGTTCATTCTTGTCGGGCAAACAGTTGTAGTTGGCTAATGGTACATGTTATTCCCATTTGCTACAAGATGCTACTTTGGAACAGCCAGCACATTTAAATGGAATCCATCTAGCGCCTCCGTTTCCATCCCGCATGTTCTCAGCATGTGGGATTCGCTCGGTGAACAAGGCGTAATAAAGCATGACCACCTACTATGCTCCATACGCGGAAGTGCTCTTGCTCTTCTCACATCGTATGTCCTTACCACCTTAGCCATGTGTGGTGGTTGTTGTTGTTGTTTTGGATTTACAGCTTATGTTTCTGTAGTTAGACACTAAAGTACTGCACGTACTGTTATGTTCTGAACATGTGGGGATCAGAAAAACATTGTTTTTGTTTTTTTTTTGAAGACGATGATGGAAAACAACACACCCTGGAGAGTCTTCCACTATTTCCCACAAGATATACTATTAGATGGGATGGACAGCTTACTTCTTCTGATCAGTTTAATTAGTAAAGGAAAAAAATACAGCATATCTTTGAATATATGTGCATGTGTCCATACAAATCAGGGCTACAATCCCAGAGATAATCCAGTAATAATTACCCCAGTAAACCCCCTCATTCTGAATATGGCTTCTTGGGAGCTGCTCATTTAGGAGCTGCTCATCCGGCTTTTTTTTCCAGACAGGAATACTGCATCATTGTCCTGCTAGAGAGGAAAACTAGAGCACCGAGCTAATGTACTGTACATTTCCTTCCGATCAAGATCACATCTGTTGTCTACATGCCGGGTTTTTCTTTCCAAAGACATCTGGAATGATTCTTTGCACCGTAGGAGACAAAACAGGCTTCGAATCACACAAGCAGTCTGAATCACATGAATCACACATAGTTAATGTTTCTATTTGTTTAGTTTTTAAATGGCTTCGCCGAATGATGTCGTCTCAGCATGGTGGCTTTTTTTCCCCACTGATAGGAACAACATTAATTTAGCTTCTTTTTTTTTTTATTCAGCTTCTGCCATTTAATCAAAATCTTTTCAGTTTATTTGAACATCTTATTAATTAGGGCTGTCAGATGTTTGCTGTTATTTATTCTAAAAGAGCAAAGCTCAAGGTGAGGTAAGATTAGCCTCTTTCTACACTTGCTTTTAGGAGCAGAGGAAAACTAATCAAATCTCATGCTCAATTTCTTGATGTCTTGTCGCATGCTTAGCTGTTTATGTCCCTGGTGAACCCCTGACTAGCATTTGAGACAGGATCCAGCTGGTAATCAGGGTTAACCCATGAGGGGTTTCTTTCTGATTATGGAATGACATCCAGATGTAGCCAAAGTGACATCCACAAGCTCTCTCCGTCCACAATCTCAGACTTGACTCGTCGTGAACCATCAGCCATGCGTCAGTGAGTCCTCCAGGAGACGCTGTTCTTTGTCGTAGTGCTGAATTTTTTACAAGTAACCCTTCTCCAAGGTCCTGAAGTGCAGCCATGTTTGGCTGTGTTCCAAACCGTCCTGTGGTAGCGCCTGCTCGACGGCATCGCCCGACTGATGCCGTAACAGGAGTGAGATTTCTCCTGGGTCTCTCGAGAAAGCTGTCATGTACACGACTCTCTGATCTAGCTCGCCCCTTGAAATTCTCCCGCAGATCAAAATCAAGACAGCACAAGCAGGATTTCGCTCTTTAAACTCCCCTACGTGGGAGACGTCAAGGAACCTGGAACCCGGTGCCCCCCGCCCCCCACCCCTTTCCGCTCCCTCTCCTGTGTACGTTCACTTTATCTGAGTGGCTGATGTCACCACTCCAGGGACCATCGAGATTTGTGAAGCAATCTCAGGGAGGAAAAGAAAAAGAGCTGCCTTTGTGCTTTGAGATCTATATGGGTTTAGGAATCACAACATCTGTTATTATTTCTCTCTATAGACTGCAGAGATAAGAGAGATCAAGCCAGCATAGTGATTCTCCTAAACAAAAAACACCTTTGAATCCTGGTCACAATCTGAATTGAATCATATATGAAGCAGAAACATTGACAATAGTCTCTGCTCTCTGGAGCTAGGATCTCTGTCACTCATATTATCAAAATACAGATTGATAAAAAAGTCAAAACAATACACTTTTTTTTTCTTTGTTGTTTTTAAACCAAAAGACAGGTAAATGTGTGGTAAACAAATATTTAAAGCCTGTTTTAATAATGTTTTTGGCCCTTATTTATATATATTTGTGTGTGTGTGTAAAACAGAAGTATAACCTAATGCTACTATCAACAATTGCGTCTGTTTTAGAGCTCTAAATATCTGTATCTGTAACTGGATTTTAAACAGAAAAAAAAAATCCAAACAAATGGGGAAAATGTGAGGGAAAATGGCAGAAAAAATTATATATTTCTTTCCAAAACACAAATGCAATTAATTTCAACTCTTTATTCTGTTATCTCAGGAAAATCACAGCTTTAGTGCCCTCATGGCACTCAGAAAATCTCCTGCATTCATTTGGTTGAAGAATTTACATATTAATATCCATCCTACCTTTTAATCTCAAATCTTTCATGTTTTGCCAGGTCTAAGATCACAAAGCTCCGACGTAGCGTTTGTATTTACAAACAATAAGACCGTCGACGAACCCCGTCTCAGTTACGGAGATCTGCTTACCTCGAAACCATCTATAACAACACACGATTTCTTGGAGCTTTTCCCTGCCTGACTTTTTTTTGCAGTGGAATTTTGGCGAAGCCCCTCGAGCAAGCTTCTACAAAAGAAGCGCTAATCACCTGGTGCTGTTAATTAGCAAGCCGTGCTCGCTCATTGCCATGCTTTAAGTGCGACCTGCTTTAGTAACACAGGAACCTTGTCATGTCTTCAAATTGCCATGCTAATCCTTCATGCACCATTTAAACCGTCTTGGCTGACACCGAGCTAGTCTAAACCCTCAAGGTTTATTTACGTCTGTTTGCCAAGCTAACCGAATCATTCGCACCCTTTCCTTAAATTACCGACGTCTCTATGGGTTCCTTTTGATTTTTTACAGGAAATCACTAAACCGTGCTAATCTTATGTAAAATTTTTATAGATCATTTTTCAAGGTAATGGTACATATTTGCAACGGTACGGTTTATTTACTCTTTTTCTTTTTAATGTTGTTTTTTCAACCGAACACAACATATTTTCATAGCGTATGAGGATAATTTACTGAATTTACTTTTTTTTTCCTTCATGTACCCACTTTTTTTTTTTTAACAAAGAGCTCAAGCCTGTCCTCAACAATAATTAATGTCTGTTAATTAAGTTGTTGTGATTAATTAAACTTAGTAAGGGGAAGACTGTTGGAAGATGAGGCAGTCAAGCAAGCAGCAATCCAGTCTATCAGTAAACTCTTAGCTTATCGCACAACCCATTCATTTGCTCATTAATGAAGCGTTAACGCTGTCGTCTGTCTCCTAAACGTCGGTTCTTATGCTCTGAAGCATATCTGTCATCAATGAGAAACTTTTATTTATTTTATTTACTGTCTGGTTTATTATCTGCTAATAAGAAGGTGCAGTTCTTCTGGGTGTTGTGATCTCACAAAGAGCCTAAAAACTGAAAAGAAAAAAGAAATGTTTTATTTCTTTTTCTTATGAAATGAATACAATATGGACAATCTCATCCCTACTAATTTAGGAGTGTTACTATAATACATTTTACTGGTAGTACTACTATAATAGTGTCGTCATGATTTACAGTGTGAATAAAACTCGCAGAAAAAAATAGGAAAATAATAAAACCATAACAGTGCAGAAAATAGAAAAAAAAATTGTTTTAGAAAAGTACAATAATATAAAAGTGATGAAAAAGTAAACTTCCAGTAAAAGTGATTAGAAATATTAAAAGTCATTGTGGTTTTTTTTTTTCTTTTTCTTTTTTTTTTTTTTTTTTTCTTAATAATTAGTGAAAAAATGAGCCTGACACTCACCAGAGATGTGTTCCAGGTCTCTGAATAATAAGAAGGCTTGCACTAGACAAATTTAAGTCAGGGTATAAAGGTTGTAAACATTATGGGTATTTAAAGTCAAATAGTAAAATGTTACGGTGAGAAAGCTACAAAGCTACAAAGCAAGCTACCTTTAGAACTGACTATAAAATTTATTGATTTAAAAACAAGTTCTCTCCTAGATAAGTTGTGTGATGATGTTCGTGTGGTGATTCTAAGGGACCTACTGTATAGCTGGTGACTTCAGGTGACATGAGCAACATCAAGCGTTGGCCAGCGATGCGACAAAGATGGGAGACATTATGCAAATACGGACCAACTTGGTGTAGCAACTACAGATGGGAATGAAGACACTAGAGTGTTGTGATCCGTGACAAACATCACACACTGCTTCTCCTTCATCTCCTACCATATGATGCAGAACTGCACTGCTGAATCTTATACATAAACACCACATCTCCTTCCAGAATGATCCAGTTTTGGTTCGGAATGCTAGCTGTACCACCCACTGAGAAATGCTGTCACTATGGCAACCAGGAGCAGGAACACCCACTGATGATTTCATAGTACAGCGACTGGAGACTTGCAGTGCTAAAATCTCTGGATGTGTAAATGTAGCAATAAGAAGACATGGACTGAGACTGTGTAAAATGAAGATTGTCTTGGGCAACGATTACTGTCTTTCTGTCGATAGATAGATAGATAGATAGATAGATAGATAGATAGATAGATAGATAGATAGATAGATAGATAGATAGATAGATAGATAGATAGGTTGGATGGATGGATGGATGGATGGAGGGATGAATGGATGGATGGATGAGTGTATGCTTGGATAGGTTGATAGGTGGATGGATGGATGGATGGATGTTTAAATGCTTTATTGATCCTGGAGGAGATCAGCCTTTTAAGCATGAAGCCTGTGCTTATATTAGCAGCGACACCACATGACCCTCTGAACAGCCATGAAAGTCATTCATTCATCGACATGAGCTGGTGATGTACAGAGGAAAAAAGACAGTTGGAAAGAAATGATTGGACATTTAAGGGGGAGATTGGCACAAAATGTTGAAGATGAAGATGAGATGGCAGTGGTAGGCATGATTTTCCATGTTCTACATGTTCCTTTCTAAAAGGGTTAATCATTAAATCGGAAATGTCGAGCAGCAAAAGCTTTGATTTTTTGAGTCATTCTGAGACTAGCAGATGGAGGTGTGCGGTACAGAAGCATTTCTACACAAACATCCACCGGAGTCAAACCTTGTGGTAAACAGCTCAATTTTAACAAAAGAAAAAACAGGGGAAAAAAATCTTTGGGGTCGAAGCTAGCTTTACAGCCCGCGCAGCTGTATCCAGCTAGCGGAGAAAGCACACACAGGAAGACGTGTCACTGATAGTCGTACAGACCTGCACCCTTTGAGCTTTGTGAGATGTGTGAGGATCCTCATCAAGGCCGCACACACACACACACACACACACACACACACACTCAGCAGCCCTCCTACTCCTCATACCAATTTGGCTAATTTCACAGATGACGCAGCTGCACAGAGCGATCGCGGATAACTTTGTTTCGTGCCAAATCAAGCTGTGAAAACCGAGTCCTGTGGCTGAGCCTTAGGGAGTGAGTGTCCCAGTTCTTACCATCAGCCCGATCTTACTGAAGGAGAAAGTCGTGAGCCGGACGCAGGATGCTGGTTACAGGTTAAAGAGACCAGGAGAGCATGAGGAACTCTTTGTGGTGTTTGAATTTTCCCCTCTTACAGAGGTTGACTGCGTTAAAGATGCCAGTAGAAAATTTTAAAGCGTATGCTGAACGTTTCTAATGAATAAAGAGTATCTACACCTCCGGCTTGCTCCGGCCAAAGGAGCTCGAAGACACCTTACTGAATGATTACAGTTACAGTAAAAACATTAAAATGAGTAGTCGAAAATATTATTCTCTCAATCTTCTCTTTTTCCCCTTCAGTCTTTCTCCCGCTTCCCTCTTCTTTCGGTTCTCTCTGTTTCTTCCCTTCACACACACACACACACACACACTCTCACTCTCTCTCTTTCTCACACACACTCCCCCTTCACACACACGCTCTTTTTCCCTCTTTCTCTCTTTCTCCCTTTCTCTCTCTCCCTCTCCTCTCTCTCCCTCTCTCTCTCTCTCTCTCTCTCATACACACTATAGGCTATCACCCTATCTCCAGTCCAGAAGAGCAGTGCTTTGCCTAACTGTAATAATAAGAGACAGACTCCAGAGACATTATAGATCACGGTCACTGATAAATCCTTCAAACTCTTCTGAGTTGATACCCGAGCCGTCTGTGATTGGCTCTGCTAATCCAGAGGAGTAATCATGTGACCCAGAAGGAGGTTGAAGAGGCCCACAGCAGCTTTTACACTTTAATTCTGCTCGGTAATTGATGCTAATGGCCATGGTGGTGTCGTTTAACCAAATAAAACCAGCCCGGTTTTTCAGTTTGCGACCAGTAATTTTTTCAAGGGGGAATCCGTGATGAGGCGAAGCTTGAGAACATGATGTGTCTGGCAAGAAGCCATTAATGTGAAGTTCACAGCTGCTGGCGCTGATGAGTGACTGCTGTTCGAGCATTACGCAGAGTTCAGCCGATTCCGCACGTTCCTTCACTCTCCAAGTGGCAGACAGCTGATTTTTCTCAAGCGGAGATGTCTTTGCACCTGAGAGCCGAACGGCATCAGTGACGACTCCGTCCGTTCATCGGTGTAAAGGAACAGTGGGAATTTTAACTCACTGAATTATGGATGAACTGTTCTGGTAATCATGGTGGCATCAGTATGCTGAGCACACACACACACACACACACACACACACACACACACACACACACACACGGTTTATTGGAGTTTTTTCTACTTTTTATTTTTACTTGCACGCTTGGATTCCTTTATGTAGGATGGCAGGAATGTGACCTGTATTAGCGTACAGTCAGACTCTTAATACACACTCAGTACAATACATTACTCTCCTCAAAGCTCTTTTTCCATTCATGCTATTTTCATATCTAATCTCTCTCTCTCTCTCTCTTTCTCTCTCTCTCTCTCCCCTCCCCCCCTCTCGCACGCTCCCCCCCTCTCTCTCACGCTCTCTCTCTCCCTCCCCCCTCTCCCTCCCTCTCTCTCCCTCCCCCTCTCCCTCCCTCTCTCCCTCCCTCTCTCTCCCTCCCCCTCTCCCTCCCTCTCTCCCTCCCTCTCTCTCTCTTCCTATCTTTCTCTCTTGCTCTCTCTCTCCCTCCCTCTCTCTCTCCCTCTCCCTCTCTTGCTGTCTCTCTTGTTTTCTCTCTCCCTCTCCCCCTCCTCTCTCCCTCTTTCTCTCTCTCTCTTTTTCTGTCTTCTCCCCAGCTCCTCCTCCCCCTCTCACTCAATTTAAATGAGCTTTATTGGCATGACACATTGTAGACGTATTGCCAAAGCAATTAAAAGGGCAAGGAATGAAAACAAAATGATAAGAACACCAATCTGAATAAATAAAGCAACAAATAAACGGATAGCAAAATAAAAGCCCCACATCTGTAGACATAATTGAGGTGTATGTACACATGTATGATTTCATGAGCGCATTAAAGATTAGTCGACTCCTCCTTTTTGTAGCAGGTCTGTACAAAGCTGCTAAGAGTTTGGTGTAGTTCTCCAGTATAACGAAGTCAGGACAAAACATCTCTCTCTCTCTCTCTCTCTCTCTCTCTCACTCTCTCACTCTCTCTCTCTTTCACTTTTTTAACTCATTACAAAACTTTGACTTTCCTTGATTCAAAACTCCTTTTCTATTCGTTCTAATTTCATATCTAATCTTTTCCGTGTGATTTATTTTTTTTCCCCCACCTCAGAACGATCGCCTGCAGTTAGCCACGTCTGGCTAATACATTTCTCGGCATGATGTCGTGCACAAAACGTAAACGCAGTGTAGAAACTCCGAACCGTTCTCTGCAGCCGGAGCGAGCGAGCTAGCTAGTCTGTAATGATGTGCCACCGGTTGCTGATTGCTTTTTGTTAACTCACGCAGGTTTGAGGTGGGATAAGTTCCATCGCAGCAGCACCGTCAGTCCCTGTGTTTCCCACTGTGTTGTCCTGAAACAGCCTCCGTGAGCTCGGAGACGCACTGAAAAACATTCCGCTTGTGTGAAATGGGCCACTGGTGGTAAAACGGAGCGCAAACCCGATTAGCGGCTTCATCTGGACGAAAGTTAGAACAAAGGAGTGCAATGCAAAGTTGCTGTTGTTCTGTCTGAGAGTGTGTTCTGCTGACCACAGGTTCATCCATGACTGCAGTTCTTTTTGTATCTGTGTTTAAAGGTATCGCAGCTATAAATATAACACACGGATACTTTTAATGACATAATCTTGTTAAAAGTATACAAAGAAGGTAACAAACAAAAACAAAGAAAAAACACTCGCCAAACGTATGTTAGTAGGTAAATTGACAACCTTTTTAAAATGATGCCTCGATATAAATAAGTGTACGGTTTGTTCAGGATCAGGATGTACTTCCTTTCAGTATCCAACCAGCAATCCCGGGATACGAACTGGATCCATGGCAACCCTGAGCTATGTTACAGAGCTGCTTAGTCTTAAATACTCTCCCTCATTTATAGTAAGCGCTTTATCCTGGTCAGGGTGGAACTGCAGGCTGTTCTGGGAATCCGTTATTGAATAGAAAACCAATTCATCACACACACACACACAAACACACATGTTCAGAGGTTCACACCTAGAAGCAATTTATCGCAGGAAGTCTACATAACTGCACTGAGAAGTTTCTGAGAAGTGGGAGGAAACCCAGACGGACACGGTGACGCACACAGACAGTAACCTGAGCTCAGGATCCGAATTACAAAAACCTGGAGCTATGAGGCTTCAAATCGCTCCACTGCACCTAGTCTTAATTAGTGTATTAAAAAGTCAACACCTTAGCTAACAATAATGAGAGAAATCTTCTTCTTCTTCTCCAGTGTCTCTAGACTCTTTAGACAGCTCCAGCTTGAAGAAGATCTGCTATGGTTGTTAGATGTTGGATGTTGGATGGAGAAACTTTAGACCTATTTCCCAGGTCCACTTCGGATGTCCTGCTCCCACACCCCCACCTTTCCAGCTCCCAGCTTTCCATCCTGTAACTAGAAATGCTAATCAAATAAACGCTCGTCTCAGCCCCGGTGTCGATATCATCTCATACGGCGGGTAAGTCGAACGTCTCGATAGCGTAATTACTCGTGTAATCGCGCTCCTTCCGAGCCGAATCGAGCCACAGGGAATCCATATCCGCGTCAACGAGGATCGAATTTGCATGAGCCGGGAGCACGAGACGGAAGGAAAAGTTCCGTCAGAGCAGAGAACATCTCCTATCTAAGTCTAGCCTTCATATTTCAGAGCCGAGTCGACATGTTCGACGCCCTGGGAGAACACCTGATATCTCTATTACTGTCAGTCACCACACTGTTCTCGAGAAGCGCAGCCTCTCGCCGTCTGAATGCGAAATCTGCTTCATATCTACACTCCGGGAGACGCAGCGCAGCGAGGGGTTTCACAGCGGTACTGGAAAATATCACGCTGCTTGTTTTACGCTTCTCTTTTCAAGGTCATGCAACAAAAAGACCTGATGTTAATGAGGCTTTCAGGAAGTGTCTATCAACAGGCGCTACAGTATCACGCCTGCATGTGTTGGCTATTTAAAATCTCTCACGTCTCTGGGGACGACAGGCGGCCAGGCAGGCAGGCAGGACAGAGCTTTTCTCCTTTTTGGAAAGACAAGGAGCTTCACGACAATGGTTCAACAGACACGTTTTATTTCAAACCGACACACCGACACACGGAGTGGCAAATTATTCAGTGCAGATGAGACTCGCTTCTCTCTCCCACACTCGCCTAATCATCAGGTGTCAAATTATTCCTTCTCAACTCAGCTCTGCCTTAATTTGAAGCTAAATGTGCCTCATTTGCACAATAATATATACCCCTTCAAAAACTTTTCTTCCCTTCTGCATAATCATGTACCCTTGTGTACCGACACGTGTCTATGGCCGTGTAAAAGTCTGACATTATTTGCTCGGCTCCTAAGTAAACATTACTGAGATGATGTGGCATTTTGCATTTGAATTGTTTGACAGATGCCCTTCTACCTTACAGTTACCTAGGCCAACTTACATTTATCTTATTTATACAGCTGAGCAATAAAGGGTTAAGGGCCTTGTCCAGGGCCCCAGGAGTGTCAGTATGGTGGCCCTTGGATTAAAAATCCTAACCTTCTGATCAGTAGCCCAACACTTTATCCACTGAGCTACCACTATATTATAGTTATAAGGAGGATGATGGCTGATGTGGAGGTAAAGATAAGGAAGAAAATCTCTGCACATCCTGTTGTGTGTTATGTAATGTAAGGGTTCTTTAACTGTAACCGTCGGTGATCAGCTCTTCTTGTTCCTGTCCTGGAAACGCAGGACTAACCCCAGCTACAGTAATGTGCCCTTCAGCTGTTAAGAGCTTTGTAGGTTTTTTAAATAAATTTACCCACATTTTTCTGTACTGCAAGAGGACCTTCAGGCGTGCGTGTGTGTGTGAATGTTTGTGCGTGTGTGTGTGTGTGTTTGTGTGTGTATATGTGTGTGTGTGTGTGCATGTGTCTGTATATGTGTATGTGTGTGTTTGTGTGTGTGTGTGTGTGTGTGTGTGTGTGTGTGTGTGTGTGTGTGTGTGTGTGTGTGTGAGATAAAAACACAGTGAAAGTTAAGTCTGCAGAATATTCAGTCCCCCCAGGATTTCTTTCCCCAGCTAATTCTTGATTTTACAGCTTTGTTTTCTGAGCTGTTTGTGGGTTGTTGCTTTATTATTGTTTTGTTTTCTTCTTTTTTCTTTTTTTTTCAGAAAACAAAATCGCAAGCACAGGAGACTTCTTCTAAACTCCTACCAGTCAAGACATAATGTAATTACTTTCTGTGGTAACGGCAGAGGGCTTTGTTTAATTCGTGAATGTGTTGTGACCTCACAGATACGTATCTGTCCAAATCTGCAGAATATCTGCTGGAATTTTGAAAAAAGTTCCTGGAAGAACGTAATATGTTGTTTAAGCGTTGGGCTTTGGAGTAGTTATATGATTAACGCATGCTCTGACTGATGACTAAAGCATGCACAGTAGCAGTTGAACCAGCTTTGTTTTGTACACATGTGTGATGTCAGACTTTCCCTATCTGTATATTTGTGGGGAAAAAATTCAAATCTGACAGGATTTTTCTAATCTGTGAAGGTTAAGTGAGTCTGTGCTTAAAGTAGTGTTTTTGTCTGACAGAAATGAAGTCATCTGATGAAAGAATCTGAGCTCCTGGGATTTTCTCATTTCCCTCAAGGTTTAAAGTGTTCTGAGCTGCGTTTCTGCTCAGTGCGGTTGTAACGAGCGGTCGTTTAGCCACGGGGATGTGGTAGCCTAGTGGTTAAGGTGTTGGGCTCCCAATCGGAAGGTTGTGAGTTCGACTCCTAGGTCCACCAAGCTGCCAGCTGCTCTGGATAAGGGCGTCTGCTAAATGTTTGAGTCTCTGTAGCCTTCCTATCAGGTGTCTTTCTCACTGACTCAGGTTTCTGTAACATTTCTGCCTGTGGTACTGATGCTCACTGGAAATGTCTTGCACCATTCTGTGTAAACAATATTTCTTGAGTTTCTGCAATACTTAAAGCAGCTCATCTGGCTTGGACACACAGTGACCCAGAGCACAATCTTTCTTCATTCTGATGTTCAACCTGAACTGATACTCTAGACACGGATATGTACGAGTTTCTGCACTGCTGCTGTTGCTGCTGTCGCACGATTGGCTGATTGGATAATGAGTATAATGATAATGATTGTTCAATAATAAATAAATATCTATTTTTTTAAAGGTGGTTTGTTAAGGTTAAGGATTATAAAGTAAAATATTCAAAGTTTTATTTCTCTTATACCATCATCTTTCTCTCTTTCTAAAAAACATTCCATAAATGGCAAAAATTCTCTGATAGAAGTTTTCACCATATCAGTGATGAACCCCCCCCCCTTTTTTTTAACATTAACAACACATTTTTTAAATCCGTTGAGTCCGCCATTGAAGTCTTCCTGAAACAACGTCGTACCAATAGGAACCTGCCGAGGTTTGCGTTAACACCGCTGTAGTAGGAAATTAATCCGAATTTCCTTCCCAATCAGAACGGAGGCTTCGTCAGTCAGCGCCATGGAGTAAAATCAGTCTAAAAACTATTGACGCTGCTGTCACAAGAGCTGCATCTTATTTCTTTCAGAGCTCAAATTATCTCCTCACACTAAAGACACTTCTGGCAACCGATCTGGCGATCCGTTCGCTTTAGTAGTGAAGGGAAGAATAGAGACGCTGCGCTATGACAACAATCTGTCCTGTCAATCACAGACCGATAAGAACATGGATCTAGCGGACGAGACAGCTGTTATACAAACTTTTAGTCGTGTTAATTAAAGTATCCGAACGATGATTCACTGAACGCTGTGGACGTGTCTGAATGCCGGGTTGCCTCTACAAAATAAATTCAGCTCTACTCTTTTAACTTTTTAAACCAACCAAACCAGATTAAGCTTTTTAAGCCAGAATGGAAACCGACTTACAGATATTTTCAATCAGTATAAACAAATGAATTCCTTTCTGGCCACAAGTCTGTATAAAATGAGTCAGGACTCAGGCTTCCAGTGTGAGTTATGTGTTTTTATCTCTGTTAGGATGTTAGTGGTCCAAGATAACACCTTGGGACATCTGAGAGAGCAGAAACGGGTTTGATATCATCGTGTGCTTTGAAGATAGAAACAGCTGTCGTGGTCGACATTCGATGCCGAACGTGGACCCGACAAAACTGGAACAAATTCAGTTTTTTTTTGGGTTTCTGATCGAAAAATAATTTAAGGTTAATATTTCTGTCGATCACTCAACACTGACCTGCCCTATTAGGTAGGAAGCAGGCTAAGCTGAATGTTTGTTTTTTGTTTGTTTGTTTGTTTGTTTTTTTGACATCAGTGCAATTTTGTGAAAGTGCTCCATGGGTCACCACCGTTTTCTGATTCTTTTTTAATCCATTAATTGTGGTGCCGAAGTTCAAACAGGTCTTATTGCCTCAGAGCTCCTCAGGTTTTGCTTTAGCCTGCAGACCTTTCTTCATCTCTCTGACTCGTACCGTTTAGCTACTTCATCACTCTTGGCAGGAAATATGACTCATTCCCTGAAGGAAGTCACTGTTTGGCTGCCTGGGAAGTGATTTTTTTTTCTTGCCAATGATGCAGCTTCAGTTCATGAGTTCCTTTCCAGAATTTTTTTTTATTTTATTAATTTTGAAAAAAAACCTAGTCAACACTTTCTTCATTTTATTTTCCACTTGGCTATGCATGTAGAAGGAAATGGCAGTCTACTTCTTGTATTATTCAATTAGAGCCTAGTTAATATTTTATCAGAGTGTTTGAACCTGTTGGACGTGTGTGTTAGCTCTTTAGAAGCTTTAATGTCCAATCTAATCTCATCCTGCTCTAAGAAGTGGCTCTGTGTTTACCCAGCTTAAATATCTGCACGCTCAGAGGCGTCTTCCTGACACTTTCCTGACAGAAATTCAGACGCAGAATATCTGAATATGTCTCAGAACCTTTTTGTTAATCCAGGAAAGGACCTCGTTGATGGAAATTAGCGTTCAGACACTTATTTACTGCATTAAAGTATTTATTGTATGTGTTGTTATTTTAAAAGTAAATTACAATTTTAAAAAAAAGCTTCACCATACCAACAATTGCACTTGTCCATAATCGTCATGAATGTCAAGTCTTTTTTAATATTTGTCGAGCAAGTCTCAAGTCTCAAATTTGCGACTTAAGACTGACTCGAGTCAAGTCGAGTCCCCATCTCTGAATCATTTAACTCAAGTCCGAGTCAAGCCTGAAGTCATAAATGTCAAGTCAAAGTCAAGTTGTGTCTTTTTTAATATTTGTCAAGCAAGTCTCAAATTTGCGACTTAAGTCCGACTCGAGTCGAGTCCCCCATCTCTGAATCATTTAACTCAAGTTTGAGTCAAGCCTGAAGTCATGAATGTCAAGTCAAAGTCAAGTCGTGTCTTTTTTTAATATTTGTCAAGCAAGTCTCAAATTTTGCGACGCAAGTCTGATTCGAGTCAAGTCATATGACTCGAGTCCCCCATCTCTGATAATCGTTTTATAATCCAATGTGGTTATGACAGAAATGACAACATATGAGAAAAAAACAGGATGCTGTCAAATCTGCTGCTGTAATAAATTAATTAACACTTTCTGACCAATCAGAATCGAGAACTACACTTCATATCGTATAAATGAAGGTACAGTTCAGGCCCCTAACCCCTAACCTAACAAATGGCTTAAAGAAAATTCTACAGGAAGGCAATGTTAACATCAATCCAGGTCCAGGGCAAAAGTTTGTGCACCCTTCAGACTAAATAAAACTGAAACTGTTTAGGTTTGATGTTATTGTAAGTAAGTAATAAAGGATGTCAAGTATTATGTGTAAAGATATTAATAGTAACACTATATAATTCTCTTATAAATCATGCCTCCAAGCTCTTTCCTTTCTCAGAGAATCATCAGTTGTAGAACTCTTCCTCTGGAGCCCCTCTTGGATTTTTACTTAGTTTCAGAATATACCCACTTTTCAGTTTTAGCAAATGGCGGATGCTTGTTTTGATGAAAAATTAATAATATGCAAAAACCTGATTTAAGAATATAGAGGAAGTGTGAATTTTTGTACTGGGTGAATGGAAGAGAGAGATTGTGGGAGAAAGAGAGTAAGACTGAGAGACGGTGCTGAGCTTTACTGAATGAGGGTTTTCCATGTGTGCGTCTCTGTGACAAATAAATAAATAAATGAAAAAAGCATGTAGCTTTGTAAAAAGTTGCCTGTCTTCCCTGCCCTCCTTCCCACACACATACGCCCCTTGGTTCGGAGCCAGAGCCTAATTTAGAACCAGTTCTTTCTGTTTCGACCGCCAAAGCACCGGCTCTGAACCAGGAAAAGTGGTTCTTAAGTAGCACCAAAACGTTGCTGGTCTAGACTTAAGAACCGCTTGCGTCAGGAGCTGTGGGCGGGGCTACTGTTAGCGCATTTGATAATGTACCTTAAGTTTACTAATGTTTAATACATTTTTACTTTACCGTGATATGATACATTATCAGCACACATGATAGTAGGTAGCTACATGCTAAGGCTAATTTTTTTCTGTGTTAATGATAAAATAACGTTATGTACTTTATCGATTACAACCTCCGTTTATACAGATTACACGGAGCCGCACGTACACGTTTTATTCGCCGCGTTTGGATGCCAATGTATGTTCGCAAAGCCATGAGCATTAACAGTAAAGCAACATCCGCCATTCTTGTTGTGTTTGTCGCTGCTGCGCTAACGTCGCTGGGACACGTGACACGTATTCAGTGACGTCACACTCGGCGCTGTGATGGCTCTCTAGCCGGTGGAAAGGCAAACCGGTTCTTAGATGGTTCGCCAGTGGAATCAACTTTGAACCAGCACCAGCACTAGCTATGAACCAGCACTCGGTTCTTTCCGGTGGAAAAAGGGCAACTGTAAACACTAACACAAGGGTTCTACAATCAGAATCATTTATTTTTTAATAAACAGAACGTTAAAGCAGTGGTTGCGCTCATGAAATAAATAACTCGACCGAAAGGCACACTTGTGACCAAACTTGTGGCTTATCTTTATATTTATCTTTATTCTTTATTCCCCCAGGTAAGATGGTGATGATCATAATTATCAGATCAGTAAAGCTACAGAAAATTCACGTGTATTTAAAAGATGTCAATCCTCAAATAAAAACAATATCTGCAATTTGTTGATTTAAAAAAAATAAACTTATTCTTTTGTCTTGTTATCCATAAAAAACATTACTCTGCTTAAATACAGTTAGCTTTCCCTATGCTCTGTGCTTTTAGAATCGTTGCCACTTCTTTCTTGAAATACATTTCCCTTGAGCCTTATTTAGGAATCGTGCTTTTCCTGTTCGTCTGTTCCACAAAATTACGCCAGACACCAGCTCTTGTTTCTTTGGAACTTGTACTTAAACAAAAGCTCTGAATCAATGGATTTTTCTAAAATATTTCCTGGAACACACACTGTCAGAATCTCATATTTTCTGAAATTGCATCCACAGAGACATGTCTCAAATTAAGTGCAGATCAGCTGTGTTTTTGCGGTTTATGATTTGATATGACTCGATATGAAATATTCATTTGTCTAAGTGGAGTGCAGGAAGAGAGCAAAAGTGGGTAAAGGAGATGCAGAGGGGAGTCTGGTACTGATGGGGCGGTGGAGTACTGGTTGTGTGTCAGGGTACTGATGGAGTACTGGTTGTGTGTTGGTATTGATGGAGTACTGTTTGTGTGTCTGGTACTGATGGAGTACTGGTTGTGTGTCAGGGTACTGATGGAGTACTGCTTGTGTGTTGGTATTGATGGAGTACTGTTTGTGTGTCTGGTACTGATGGAGTACTGGTTGTGTGTCAGGGTACTGACGGAGTACTGCTTGTGTGTTGGTGCTGATGGAGTACTGTTTGTGTGTCTGGTACTGATGGAGTACTGCTTGTGTGTTGGTGCTGATGGAGTACTGGTTGTGTCTTGGTACTGATGGAGTACTGCTTGTGTGTTGGTACTGATGGATAGGTGGAGTACTGGTTGTGTCTTGGTACTGATGAAGTACTGGTTGTGTGTCTGGTACTGATGGAGTACTGTTTGTGTGTTGGTACTGATGGAGTACTGATTGTGTGTCTGGTACTGATGGAGTACTGATTGTGTGTCTGGTACTGATGGAGTACTGCTTGTGTGTTGGTACTGATAGAGTACTGATTGTGTGTCTGGTACTGATGGAGTACTGTTTGTGTGTTGGTACTGATGGAGTACTGATTGTGTGTCTGGTACTGATGGAGTACTGCTTGTGTGTTGTATGCTAACATGTTCTAAGTGCAGGTTTGAGGTAAGACTGTGTATGTACAGGCTCTTGATTATTGCCAGTGTTTTCTACAAACCACATACTAAAAGAGACCCTCAGAAAAGACACTTATAAAGTTTGCTGCACTTTTTTTGCTACAGAAACTAAATAGAGAAGACTAAGGTATGAGTGATTTAAATCAACGCTCTACAGATCTGTAATTCAGTCCTTGTGTTGCTGTATTTCTCTTTGTCTTCTGCACTGACATTGAGCTTGGTGTAATAGCCTAGTGTGGAACAATGGCTGTAAAGCCAAGAGCTTTTCATGGCTAAACCGTATATTCTTCCTCTCTCACACTGCCGCACTAAAGCCCCATGTGCACCATCCATCAGTTACAGGCTGACATTAACATTAACCTCTCAGCTCACAGGCCAATACTTACTCTTTTGGATGAGCTCGCAGTCTGCGTGGATTTTTCCCTGCTTTCAATAAGAGATTAAAGGTTTTATAATGTAGTCCAGGTTCTTCCTCGCTGAGATGTAGAGGAAATGTAAATTTCTGGAAACGACTGGATTGCTGCAGGATTTGTGCTCGGTTAAATTACTCCAGACTCTCCTATAGGGATTTGTTTGTTATTCGTTGACACTTGGCAGCGCCAGTGATTGCCTTGATGATTCTGATTATTCTATTATTATTTTGTGTACGTCTCCATGCTCATTTTTACATGTGAAACCAAAATCATTCTGTTTATGAACAGATACAAAGAGCCGTACGGCTTTCCCGAAGGAGGATCTGATATTGAGGACTTGTTTTATTGAGCCTGCAGTTTTGGAATGTGTTCATTATTTTGGCAATGCAGAGGAAATGAAATATGAGAGTGTTGTAAATCCTCCTTTTTTCCTTTTTTTTTCTTTCTGTATAGAGGGTCTGAGGAATATAGCAATGGATTCCAGTTCACTGGGAATGCCCATGTCAGACCCGAACGCCTGGGCTACTGCCATGAACAACCTAGGGATGGCGCCCATGGGCATTACCGGACAGCCTCTCATGTCAGGTAAACAGATGCTTTGACCATAAATGGTGATATCAAATGTATTTCTGCTCTGTGAGATGTCTCACGTGCTTGTTTATAACCATTTATTATTTAAAGGTGTTATCGTCACGCAATAAAATTCTACGTAAGGTTATCCGGCAGAGATAAAAACACAATGAAAGCCAACAGTGTCCTGGTCTAGTTTATTATCAGACATGTGGCTATGAAGTAATTCATTTGTTTTGTACTGATTGAAAACATCCTAGAAGTCAATTCCCATTTTGCCGGCTGAACAGAACACCGATGGCTGCTTTTACGATGCGTGCTTTTCTGCTTAAAAAAAAAAAAATCCATATTCCACAAGAAATCTTTGGTCATTGATTAAGATCAGCAGTTATGATGTCGTCGATGGGAAAGAAAATTATTTATTAGTTTAATCCAAGAGGGATTTTTTTTTACTTTGCCTTTACACGCGTGTGTTGTAGTCTTTCAAAAGTGCGTCTTCAGCTGTCTGCTTTATTTGAAAGGAGAAGCACAGGTACGCGCAGTGTGCACGCGCAGTCAGAGCTGGTGGCGTTTATCTATAACGTTAATCGACGGAAAGACGGCAAACAAAAGCAGTGAAATGTCACTGTTATTACCAGAGTTGTAGCACAAACAACATATGAATGCAAACAATCCATTCAGTACTAAATAAAAATAACATTTATTGATTCGGTCTTTGTCTTGTGAATATTTTTTTTATTAATGACTGAATTAATTGGACACACAGTTTGTAGAGAATGCACACACACATGAACTGATCTGATTCAAGACTGGCATCATTACAGTACATCAAGCATAAAATTTTGGTGTCCACTTTTGCCATTAAATAATATATTATGGTATACCATAACTTTTGGCTTACTATGTAGTCATATAATATATAATATAAAACTCTTCTTGTTTTAAATTCTCACTGAGGGCTAAAACCCCCTAAAGATGAAATCCTAGAACCGCCCCTGGTTTGCAGTAACAAATTATACAGCAGAGAATTAAATTAAATGTACAAGATAGCTAGCAATACACTAGAGTCAGTGGCATCTAACGGAAAATACGGAAAGTGTACGGAAACATGCCGATTGGCAGAAAAGTGTCCTTATTACCACAAGCTGACTTTGAAGAAGGAAGGTTTTTATCTGAACCCATTTTCCCTATACCAGAAATGTCATTAGAGGATCTTCATCATCTAATCTGACATGAAGAACACGTTATCACACAGTCAGTTATAGAATTCAGCCAGGATTTTATTGGGACCATCTCATACAGCGTGACAAGTACTAATCTTAAACGACCGTTAAAAATCTACTAAATCCCCGCAGATGCTTTTCGACTGAACGAAGACACAGAACAGATTTTCCTCCTCGTTTTGTTTGCGTTTACAGTTTGGCTGCGGCGATCATTTCAGAATGAAGTCTCTTGCAAACATGGACGTGTTTGATAAGAGAAATGAATTTATTATTTCTGTCAAGCCTCCAGTTCGTGTACGAATTAAAACCGCATTGCGAGCAGATATGTAGCTTTAGTAATCCAAGCAAGATGTTTGTTGTTCAAATGGTTCGTCATGTTTGTTTACAGACTCGTCACATCTTTCTGCTCAGTAGAAGCACTTTATTGGCCGACGCTAGCCATTAGCTCGATGAGAATAAACCGCTGACGATCTTAATGGCCATTCCGATTGTACTTTGGTTAGCTTTATGGCCACATTTATGGAGGAAACATGTTGTGTCTGATATCTATGTGTGAACTCCAAGGCCCCCAATCTCTCAATGCAGCCAGCATGGATAATTAGTCTCAGGGTGTTTTTGGCTGGCTGCTTTATGGTAGCAGAGTCTGAATGCACTAGTCATTCCTGGAGAGGCGTCTCAGACAGATGGAGAAGCAGGCAGAACTTATCAGCTGGTGCTGATGGCTTATATCAATGGAGGTGGGACTTAAGCCTACACAGCTGTGAGCAGTCCTCCGTCTCAAAAAAACTGTATATTCCCCAAAACACACTAAAGAAATGCTATGTATCTCACACTAGTCAGCTTTTTTTTTATTCTTTTGAGATCAGACAACTCAAATCCCAAGGATGTCAACGGCGTAGCGTTTTACCGGCAACGCGTCACTCACACTCACACTCGCAGCCTAATATTACACTATTCACACTTGGCAGAAACTGTTGTTACACAGGATGTGATCGAATTAATATCTTCCATGTTTTGTTTTGTTTTGTAGTTGAGTGCAAAACGACATTAAATGTCAAATTATCAGTCACTCTGCATTTCAAATAAACAATGAACTAGTTTAAAAACAACAAAACACATCATTTTCCTTATATGTCTGTGTCTGGGAAATTGCTTGAGTGCAGAGTGACTGGATTTACTCAGTACCCAATCGTAAGGGAACCCATCGTCATCTGGGAGACACCAGAGAGTGTGATTATAAATCATTTCACTTTAATAACTGTGTACTGTATGATCATAAAGTGCAATTGGGTAAGCAGGAAATTAATTCAAGTTATAACATGAAGTCTGTCTTGTCTACTGATGGAGTCTTCGGAGCAAAACTGTAGCAATCGCAGTCTAAAGCTTCATCGTGGTTTATAAGTTGTACTGTACCATTCATAGCAGTCTCTTGTATCTCCAGGACGTCCATGTGGATCGCTCAGAGACAGAATCAAGCAGCCTCCAAGGCAGAGGTTATCTTTTGCTTTTGTATATCAGGCCCTATTCCCTGGTTAAGATTTTGTGTTGTTAAGCAACTTTGTGAACATAAAAGTAAAAACATTTGAAAGTAGTTTTGTCAGTAAGTCAGTTTATTTTGACAGACTCAGGAAGGGCATCCTTCCCAGTAATGGGTCTGCATCTGTTCACGTTAATTACCTTTGACTTGTACTAAATCTTGTCCTGATGAACGTCCTAAGGTTGAAGTTTTCATCTCTCACACAACCTGTGTTTGCTTAATTCTGCATCAGTTTACAAGAATACAAACATTTCACTGAGCTCCGGAATTTATACATGGACTAAATGGACCATTAGAGGGCCAAATGATAGTCAAATTTGTTTTGTTTTTTTTTAAAACAGTGTCATGTAATTCCACTAAGCACCCCACTGGAAATGCCAATTCATTCACTTTATAAACGATCTCTTTCGTCATCTTCGTATTCCCTTGTTGTTATCAGAGTGCACGAAATCTGTCGAAATATATACAGTACGTCACCATGTTCCAGTATGAGGAGAACTGTGTGCATATTCAAGCTAAACAAACTGCTTCCTTTTTCCCCCGATATTGAATTTCTCTGCTCATATTTACAGTGCCTTGTACAAGATACTCCCCCATTATACAAGATCACTGCTCGAGAGCAAATTTCATTATTAATCAAGCAAGTTATAGGCTGGCATTTAAAAGGCTGGAATAGTGATGTGTTTTTGAAGAAAGCTTTGTCCTGTGAGCCATGTAGTAAAGCTCCAAGCTCTGTTGATGTGCCCTGTTTCCCTAGATCTCATTTCACCCTCGCCTTCCAATCAGCCCCTCTGCAGGGAATACACTTTCCTCTGATTTCCTGCTTCTCACTGGGCAGAGGAATGAGGATGGAGATCCAAATGTCCCACTGCGTCATATTATCCTCATTAATCTGGATTAATCTGTTTCATGCTGTCTTTTGTCAAAGAGTTCTTCTTTTTATTTATTTATTTATTTATTTATTTATTTATTTAGCATAACCGAAGCAGTCTCTTTGTTCGTCCTGTAGAATTTCTGCTGTCCTGCTAGTCTTTTTGCTCGCTCCCTGAATGAAGTTCACCAGATTTCCCGTTGTGTAGGCAGCTGGAGTGGATGGAAGGTGTGTTAGGGAGGGGTGGCTGCTGTCTGGCATTGCTCTCTCCATCATTAATCACACAGGCGAAAACAGCTGTTGCCTCCCTACTTTCTCAGCCTGCACCGAACCACCTCTTCTCACTACCTCTATTACAGACCTCTGCATTGCTACATCAGCACATTTCACCGCTTCTGAACAATCAAGCTTTAACATTATTCCGTACCCGTGCCGTCCAATCAGCCGAACACAAACCTCCATTTAAACAAATCCCTAGTACATGTTTTTGATTTCAATTCAAATTAAGACTCAATCATCAGCATTAAAGCTGTAAAGGACACATACTTACAATTACACGATTATAAAGCGCCACCATAGTGACAGAACACTACGTACATGCTCTACTTCAGCTCTGATTTTCTTGCTTTAAGCAGTAATCTCTCCCATCACACACTACATAAGTACATACCGAAACCGTTAGGATAAGATTTCCAGAGATGTGCTGGGTGACTGTTTATAATACATGCATGCAACCAAATGTTCTTTCCATACCATGTACACCTCAAATCTTTAACGCAAACCGATTGCTGTGCATCGATAGTAGGTAACGTGACCATATTAATAACATAGCTTACTTTAAATCCCAAACATTCTCTCACATACTATATATTACATCCTCTGTATTTTATTGTTCTGTGTTTTACACCTGGCTAACACTTAGTTTCAGTTTGATTTCAGTAGGACATGATAGAAAAGTACACTTGTCTGGATAGGCGGGATGCTATATTCTGTCTCTCCTGTCAATCACATCAACACTGGTCAGCTGTGGGCATCTGTGCGCTCGTGTATTCGTTAGAGCTTTCCTGTGTGATGCAGACGTTTTTTAAAAGACGCGCTTGGCTGGCTCGATGTGCCTTTAAGGAAGCGAGAGTTGGAAGTTGGGTTAGAAATTGGCTCAGAGAAAATATGGGAAATAATGGAAGATAGAAAATACTGGAAAATTATTAGGATTAGAAGTAAATAACCCTCATAAATAAAATGTATAGCGTCATAATTCCAATACATTTAACTTGCTGCTGTTGACTTTTTTTTGTTAGTAATTGTGTAGTAGCTATCGCTAGAAAGAGAAAAAACAGCCATGTGAAAAAACGGCCATGTGTGTTTGTTATTGTTATTCCTTGTCACGTGTCTGCCCCACCTTCGTCTGCTCCTCCCTGTCTCCACACCTGTTCCTCATTGTGTGATCATTGTCCTACATTTACATTTACAGCATTTGGCAGACGCCCTTATCCAGAGCGACGTACATAAGTGCTTAAATCTCTAACACTGAATACATTAATGCTGGTTCACTAGGTTACATAAGATACCATGAGTTTAAAACATTTGTTCAAAGTTACAATGAAAAAGTGTCAAATTTTTTATTTTATTTTATTTTTTTAAATGCCAAAGATAAGAAAAGAAGTGCTAGTTGAAGTGTGTCCTATGTATAAATGTGAGCATCGGTTACGCTAAGTTACCCTCATCATTGTTAAGTGTCATTGTTTGTATTCTTTTAGTCCTCATCGTTTTACTGTAGCTGTCTTCATTATTTATTAAACCTCTTTCATTTGAAGCTATCCTGCATACGGGCCTGTCTCCTTCCATCCTGTTTGTGACAACTAAATGTTGAGGAAGAGAAATGAGATGTAGAGAAAAAAAAATGAAAGGAAGAACCCGGATTGATAGCATTTGTAACCCGTGGCTAATTATCTCCAAACTGAGCATTAGTGTAATTTTAGAGAAATTAGAGAGTCATGACCAGGTTTAATAATCCGTTAGACAGTCTGCGTCTGTGTTTTATCTACATCCACACATCACAGCCTCTTCACCTCCCACCTGCTTTATTGTTTATCCAGTGCAATATCAGATAAAGTCAAAGCAGGTATTCTAGTGCTGGAGGTATGGTTTGGTTCTGACCTGCCCTCTAGTGGATATGGCTTTGAAACTTCCAGATGTATGAAAGGTACCCAGGGTATGAATAGGAAGAATTCTGCTTGCTAAATTTATCTAACAATACTGTGCTTGCTCCAATCTGCTGCACTAAAAGAGTGCGAGAATGTGGAGGTGTTTAAATAGCGCACAGTCTCTGTACACTACTGTATGTGCTCGAGGCCACTTTTCTCCTTCCAGCATTATCAGGAACACTGCTTGGTTTTTTTTGCCCAAGTAAACAGTTACCGCAGCCTGACTGATCCCTTAAGAGCAAGTGCGTTTTAGCTTTTTTAGCCCTTTTCTTTTATTCTTCCGCCAATTCTCTAAGGCAGGATTCAACCGCGCTGCTGCCGAACAGAGCACTGCTCCAACAGCTCTATAGCTCATGCCAAGTGGATTGGCTTTTGACTTTTTATTCAGCTATATAAATAAGACTCGGTAACTGTAACTCTATTAAAAGCGCCACTCTTTAGCTTCTCCGGAAAGGAAAGGTGAGGGAGCGAGACTCGTGTAGAGGACATGCTGTTGTTCACGGCCCTCTGTACTTTAAGTGTCTCAATGCTATCGTTTACGTTTCTCTACACTACCCTGTTTTTAGATAACTGCTACATACAGTATAAGCATCTGCTCTACCTTTCTTTTTATGAAGACAGCAAATAGAAATGTGTCTTAACAGCCATATGGATGACAAGCGATGTTTAATTTCCATCAAGATTACAAGCTAAGAATTGGTTTATTACTTGGCCCAGTTTACATCTATTACAGTAATCTGCCTGTCAGTCCGGATGCTGAGGCTCGTGTTATTTCAGCACAAGGCGTTAGCATGCAGCCTTGTGGGAATCGGTGTCCTTTGCTGTTGATTACGAGGGCTGTTTTGCGCAGATTCGAGGCAGCCACCTGGGCGTACTTTGCACAAGCATACAGCGATTTTGCACCCTATTCCTCTGGATAATGGAATTAGACATGGCGGGACATTTACAGTCCATAGTGCTGAATATAGCCGGATTGTCATTGGCAGCGCGGATGAGAGACTGTACACTGCATCTTCCAGCCAGTGCTCTAATGAAAATAGATGACTCTTTTCAGCACAATGATTCCATTCATTTGCTTCTGTTTATATTTTGATTACAATCCAATTACATGCCAGGTCTGAGAGAAGAATTGATTGAACCTATCAAAGCCTCAAGGCAAGGAAAAGGAAGATGAAGAGCGTTCGGCTTCTCTAGGTGACTGATACACACACATATACACATACACTCACAATTATAAGCCCAGTATAAGTCCAGCTTACACTCCTACACTGAGTTTCTTTCCCCAAGCTGGTATTCGCTGTGAATTATGAAGGCGAACGCACTTATTGTGTTAATTTATTCAGCTGCTATAAGGCATTGTTTACAGCAGGCTGTATAGAAGTCAACATCAGGTGAAGCTCAGTGTCCTTTTATTGCATAATGATTGTTCATAAAATGGTTATTAAAAAAAAAACTCCCCAACACAACATGACCGGATTATGTGATAAGTAAAACAAAAAGGCAGGATGAATTGAAAAAAAGCAATCAAACATTCATTCATTAATTTTTTACCGCTTATCCAAACTACTTGGGTAACGGGGAGCCTGTGCCTATCTCAGGCGTCATCGGGCATCAAGGCAGGATACACCCTGGACAGAATGCCAACCCATCGCAGGGCACACACACACTCTCATTCACTCACACACTCACACACTACGGACAATTTTCCAGAGATGCCAATCAACCTACCATGCATGTCTTTGGACCGGGGGAGGAAACCGGAGTACCCGGAGGAAACCCCCGAGGCACGGGGAGAACATGCAAACTCCACACACACAAGGCGGAGGCGAGAATCGAACCACCGACCCTGGAGGTGTGAGGCGAACGTACTAACCACTAAGCCACTGTGCCCCCCAAATCAAACATTTTAGGGAAAAATAGGACATATAAATAAGTTACAATAACCAGGCTGCATAAGTCTGTACACCCCTAAACGAATACTTTCTTCATTTTATTACTCAACTTTTACCCCACTCTTTTTATTCAGTGTATATTATATACGTATTATATCTGATCTGATCCAATACTGTACATCTGACTTTAGATTTTCCAGAAGGATTTTAATACAAGCCATGGACACACAGCTAACGAAGCTCACCGATTAAATGCTATGTAATGGCTATTAGTTTATTGAAAGCATAACAATTAGGGAATGATTTTCCAAGCAACACCTTTGCTACTCGGCTGGAAAAAAAAATATGGATGTCTAGAGTCAGAACACAGAAACGTTATTTAAGTCCAAACAGACAAATCTAAGACATAAAACAGATCAAATGGGGTGGGACGGGTGGAGGTTGGGGGCAGCCTGTGGTCTGTCAAAGTACAAACAGTGTATACAGGGCTAGGAAAAGACACTCCTAAAGAGCTTAGTAACGTCACGGACTGAACAAAACTGAGTGTATACTTTGAAACATAAAAGTGAAAATAGAGCTTGTGGCTGTAAAGACAACATAGTAAGTGAAAGCAGGTGAACATAATCAAAATGAAGAATAAGCCTTTATTTTGTCACTTATACATTACAGTACAGTAAAATTCTTTCTTCGCATATCCTAACTTTGGAGGTTGGGGGTCAGAGCACAAGGTCAGCTATGATACAGCACTCCTGGAACAGAGCGAGTTAAGGGCCTTGATCAAGAACCCAACAGTAGCAGCTTGGCCGTGCTGGGGCTTGAACTCTGATCTTCTGACCAACAACCCAGAGCCTTAACCGCTCGAGCTACGCCTGTGAGCGCCAGTGTGTCCGTTACCGACGTCCGTCTTGTCTGTGTTTTGAATATTCTATAGCGCAGTGCTGTTGTATTCTCACTTCTGATTGGTCAGAACCCGTTGGCTTGATTAATATTCTCCAACAGCAGCTCTGACAATAGTTTCAGCTACAAGACTTGTTTATATTAACACTTCTATATTAAAACTCTAACATGTTTTCATTTTTATAGTAACAGCTTACACAGTTTTCTGTGAGGAAGCGTTTAGCTACTGTAGCATTTTTAGAAAGTCTCCAGTGTCAGCGTTTTGTAACAGAGCTAATGACAAAGCCGTTTCTTTAAGTCCAGGATAGAAGACGTCGCGATTTCTCACAGACACGCTGCATTTTGTCCTATTAGCTTTAAGAGTGGCTGATGAGGGACTATTTATAGCTGCCGTAACGTGATAAAAGGAACTAACTTTGCTTGTGGTAAAACAACGTCGCTCCACATCACCGAATGTCACTACAAGCAGATAAAGAATGTGACATGTTGCTCTTTAATAAATTGAAGCTCGTCGACGCCGGCGAATTGCAGTGGATGAAGAGGAGTCAATTTTTAACCTGTAGCAGAAAGCGTTGATGTTTATTTCCCCATCGTTCTGTGTCATGTCTTATGTCTTATTAAAGCCTAATCATAGATATAGGTGTTAAAGGGGCAGCTAGTCTCTAGATAATCCTCATTAAGCTAATCTAGGATCAATTGTACAGAAACTGTTGCTGCAATGTAGAAACATGGCTCTGATATAAATACTGTATATTCTTTTTTTTTAAAAATAGACGTAGAACTGAAGAATTCTGATGAATATTACAAGACAAGTTACATATTAAACACTAGACTTATGCTGAATTTCGTCTTTCCAGTTGAATTTTCCTTCATTCACTCTATAACTCAGAGAGAGAGAGAGAGAGAGAGAGAGAGAGAGAGAGAGAGAGAGAGAGAGAGAGGGAGAGAGAAAAAGCTTAATATGATGAAAAGGCATCTGCTTCCAGAGCTGTTTTTGGCTTTCCACTCTCCTGGCATTGAAAAGTCTGCAGCTTTTCCCAGGCCAGCTTTCTTGCCTCGGATTGATTGTGATGTGGAACGGCCAGTCTCGCTGCCGTGGGCTGAAGCTTTCTCCAGCATTTTGGCATGTGGAGCAGTGGCTGGGGTTTGGAGTTGTGTGTGTGTCTCATTAGAGACTAACCAGCATGCTCTCAGGAGCTAGCCATGCCCTTCACTTGAACTGCTGCTGGGGGAAACGTTTGCCCAGAAACTCAGAGGGGAGCAGAGAAGTGTCCCGAACACTGAGTGGCAGCCGCCAGATGTTTTGCTCTTAAATCCGTTTTTAAGTGATGGCTGGCTGTCAATAGCAGAAATCTCTTCTAGAGGCAACGGATTATATAAAACCTTATGTACATATTACCAGTCTGCTCAGAGAAGGTCTTACTATTCTTCTACTAATTTAGAATAAGAGGGTAGCATAATAAGTGGGTAGCATATTTGCCTCATGCTTCCAGGGTTAGCAATGTGAGTTTGCATGTTCTCCTCATGTTCTCCTCCTCGTGTGTATGTGTGTGTGTGTGTGTATGTGTATGTGTGTGTGTGTGTGTGTGTGTGTGTGTGTGTGTGTGTGTGTGTGTGTCACTGTTCCCACGCTCCTCATGACCCTGTGTAGCATAAACATATAGATAACATATAGACTTATATAGTACCCAATAGAAAGTTATCGTCTTAATTCTAGCTAAAAGGCTAAATTCCTAATTATGGAGCTTCATTCAGGAGACTTTAAGTTCCCAAAAAGGTTTCAGTTCTCAAGCTCCTCATTTAAATAGTTGTTTGGGGAAATAATTTAATTTAAATTTAAAATGCATTGTAAATAATTTTATTTCTACTCTGTGGTGATATGTGATAAAGAATGTTATGCCGTGTTTGTGTTTAGTGATGGACTGTTTGGGGCTGTGTGGGATTTGAGATACAGGACTTTATTCAAAATATGATATATGGCTTGAAACTGATTTGTCAGCAGCTTTTCATCCTCTCCACTCTGGTTTGGGTTATTAGAGGAACAAAATCATTAAATCATAGATCACATTGACAGTATTTTTATTCAGGTCTGGCAAATCCAACTTGACTTTCCTCTGGAAGCACAAAGATGTTAAATAATTAGAGCAAAGGGAAATGGCTTCTGTGTTTGATCAAATCCCAAAGGTTTCTTAATTCTTTTTTTTTTTGTTTGAGGTGGCTGGTCTCCATGCTTACTAACTATATATCATTCTCTGAATTTTTAATCAATAGTTGTGTGTTTGTGTGTTTGTGTGTGTGTGTGTGTGTGTGTGCGTGTGTGCGTGCATGTGTGTGTGTCTGTGTGTTTGTGTGTATCTGTGTGTGTGTGTGTTTGTGTGTGTGTGTGTGTGTGTGTGTGCATGTGCATGTGTGTGTGTCTGTGTGCGTGTGTGTATCTGTGTGTGCGTGTGTGTGTGTGTGTGTGTGTGTGTGTGCGCGTGTGTGCGCGTGCGTGTGTGTGTGTGTGTGCATGTGCATGTGTGTGTGTCTGTGTGCGTGTGTGTGTCTGTGTGCGTGCGTGCGTGTGTGTGTGTGTGTGTGTGTGTGTGTGTGTGTGTGTGTGTGTGTGTGTGTGTGCGTGTGTGTGCGTGTGTGTGTGTGTGTGTGTGTGTGTGTGTGTGTGTGTGTGTGTGTGTGTGTGTGTGTGTGTGTGTGTGTGTGTGTGTGTGTGTGTGTGTAAAGAACAGGACCTTGACTTCTCTAATCGTTTCTAGCCACGAGTGGGTTCCATAATTCATCAGCGCAGCGCCTGTTATTCCACTGCCAGAGTACTGAGTGCTGAAAAAGAGTTTGACAGGAGTCAGATGAAACACCAAACACTGAGCTGTTTCACTCCTCCCCAGAGCCAAACTCTCGGGTGCTCCTTAACTGTTAGAGACTAGATCGTTCAGCCGAGCACTCGCAGAACAAAACAAAGACTAACAGCGATATTGTACATCGAGCGATGTTGAAATTTTTTTCGATCTTAAGTAAGAATTAAGGAAAATTCTAACTTTCTATCATATAGTCAGTGGTTCACCTGATTTAAAAATGTACCCTGAACAATCCGACTACACGGTGGGTTATTTACAGGAGAGAATGTCTGTAAGGAAAACAATATGTTTCTGTTCTCACCTGTAAACAATCCGCCACGTATTCAGATTGTATGCATGAGCTGTGAAACCAGCTGGATTTCTGTTGCTAGTTTTATTCTGCATAAATTGTCTATTTCCATGTCATTCAGCTGTTGAATGTTCCTCTGTGTCTGTGGTGTATACATCCTGACTCTTCTTTTAATTTCTTGTTTAATTTCTTATCTAATGAAGAAACATCAGACACATATGAGTCCTGATTACGGGTCTGAGTTACACTTACACTTACCTTTGCAGATTTATTTCTTCACTGTTACAATATGCTCCACTCTTCTCTGAAGGCTTTCGGATAGATGTTGGAACGTGACTGTGGGGATTTGTGTTTCTTCGGCTACAAGAGTGCATTAGTTAGATGTTGAGTGAAGAAGTCTGGGTGCAGTCAGTGTTCCAGTTCATCTCAAAGGTGTTCGGTGGGGTTGAGCCACAATCTGTGCAGGACACTCGAGTTCTTACACTCCAACATTAACACACCATTAACTGTAACGCCACAGTGAACAAAGACATTTTATTCAAGTGAGTGCTTCCAATTTTGAAGAAGCACATATTGATTTAATAGTCAGGTGTCCACAGTACAGTATCTTATAATATCTTATAATTTTATAGAATGGTAAGTTCAATAGTAAGCCTGTTGAGCCTTGTTACTGCATTTGTTTCTGAAAGTAGGTTTGTCTGTGGGGAAAGTGGGAGTTCTCTGGGGTTGTACGGTGCTGACATCATTTCTCACAGAATTATGATAAGAGTAAACACTGATAACAGCCGCACCAGTTGACTGGACAGGAACATCAAGGTCTGCATTTGGTTTGACATGAAGAGACAAACCTAGAGTTCGAAAGAAGCCTTCTCAGTTTTCCATTAAACTCAATGGGAACGTTATCTGGCACTGACTGGAGTGCAATCTGTGACGTTTTTCATGAAAGTGACGTGACGTACGGCTAAGTACGGTGACCCTTACTCAGAATTCGTTCTCTGCACTTGACCCATCCAAAATGCACACACACAGCAGTGAACACACACACACCGTGAACACACACCCGGAGCACTGGGCAGCCATTTATGCTGCGGCGCCCGGGGAGCAGTTGGGGGTTCGGTGCCTTGCTCAAGGGCACCTCGGTCGTGGCCGGCCCGAGACTCGAACCCACAACCTTAGGATTATGAGTCAGACTCTCTAACCATTAGGCCACAACTTGCCCATGACTGCCCATGACTGGAATCAACCAATCAGTTCATTCTAAAGCATATCCCCCTATCTGGCCCATTTGTACTTTGAATCAATACTTAGTACTGTACCTAGTTAGTACAAGTGCTTGTGACTTGTCTGTATAAATAACAAAATGCAGGAACATCCTTTTCCTTACTGTACCGGTGCGTTATTTTATGCTAAAGCAGGAACAGAGGAGCTGAGCATTGCCATTGGCATTGGCATTCACCCCAGCAGCTCAGCAGCATCATGTCTTCTCTTTTCACCTTCTATCAGTCCTCCTCTCATCACCCGAGCTCCACAGAGAGAGAGGTCATCACCTTGACGTCTTGGCTGTGACTTATCATCCTCCTCCATTAGTGCGTTTGATGCAAACGCCTTTACTAATGTAATCAGGAAGCCAGACGGAGTGACTCTGCTTACCAGCACCTGTTTGATCATACTGTACTTTCCATCCCCAGACCTGCTAATGGTGCTCTCGCGCAGGACGGCTGCCTCCTGTACTTCTTTCATCTGTCTAAATCTGGCAGTGCTGTCTGGCTTTTCTACCTGTTTCTGTCCACTTTAAGTCCCTGCTTTGTAAGAGAGCAGTGATGCAGGTAGTGTTTGCCATCTCTGTTCATGTCATTGTCCTTTAAAGGGGTTTCCTGTCAGTGGATTAAGGTGTGTAATTTAATACAGCGAGTGTACGGCTGCTGAGACCCATCGAAAGCCGTCTGTTTGCTAAGGAAGCGCCGGATCATCTAAAGGCACCTTGTCTCACAGATGCAATCATATGGGATCTGTGCAAGCGGAATTTCAAGTCACCTTTCTTAGGCCACTTGACAAACTTTACTTCTAATGTCTTATACTTTGTTTCCATTTGTAAGGAATACTGCTGGTATTTTTTTTTTTTTCCCAGAAACTGCAGACAAGGCACAGAAAAATGACCTGAAATGAAATGTCATTGATTTTTGTTCACAGCATCCATCCTGAGATTGTTTAAATTGCAGTATACAGTTTGTTGCATGGCACATTTGTGGCCAAACGTACAACAGACGTATTTAGGAGCTCGGAATCAATAATCAATGGATCATGAGGCTCTTTATCTGGTCACACAATGTTAGATGTTCAGTTGAGCATTTCAGAGTCTTACAAAACAGGCAAATGAAGTACTGTACCTCACACAGCGGCATCTCATGGCTGAAAGAACCGGAGTGAATGAAGGGGTCTGACAAAAGAGGCATTTCTGCCTTGTAGGGTCATTAATGTTCAATGCACTCCAAGGGCAAGAGAGAAAAATAAGTAGAGCTCGAGTATGGATATTTGTATGCCTTTTGCATTCATTCAGTGTCAAGAATAGAGCCATGTACTATAATAATATAAAAATAAATAAATAAATAACTCACGGACCAAACCATTTGAGTACGCGAGCAAGACCCTGAACTGTAATCTGCTCAGCTCACTTCTAAATCTCTTTGGATAAAAGCCTCCACGAAATCAGTAAGAAAATAGTAAAAGTTTTACAACTACTGCGTCCCCTGTTCTGTGTGATTGACCCCGGCTAATCACTGGGGAATAAATGTGTCATTTCTTCACATAGCATGACAAATCTGATCGCTTTCTTTAAATCCCACAAATGAATGGTTCAAATTTGATTTATTCAGATCGATTTATTTATTTGAACATATTCAATACACTTTGTGCTAAATGATCATTTGCCTTGCATGGTCTTTTAAAATCCATACCTCAAAATGGAAGTCTTCCTCAACACCATTCTTACCTGTATTTTGTTTTTCATTGCAGATTTTGACCCCAGCCTTGGCATGATGACGGGTATCGCTCCGATGAATCCGATGATGCCCGGCTTGGGCATCGTGCCCCCTTCTATATCTCAAGACCTACCTATTGTGAAGGAGATCATCCACTGCAAAAGCTGCACCTTGTTTCCACCCAACCCTAGTGAGTCTTTCTCAGTTACAAACATCCTCACAGATCCTGTTTCACAATTTACATCTCATAGCCCAGTTAGCGCTTATGCATCAATACGCATTATTTTCAGTCCTCATGCATTTTAAAGCATGCTATTGACTTGCCGATGCTGTCTGGAAGGCCTGTCCAGACTAACGGACGGTCATTAAGGCTTTGGTCAAAATTACTCTGCCATAGAATTGAGGCTCTGCAGGTTGTATTGACCTGACATTAGGATTCTGACAGGTGATATACCTCGACCTAGAGGAGGACGCCGATAGATCTGACTGGTGAGAAAGCCAACTGCCACTCACATGGGTGGATTGATTGATTACTTAGGAGTTGTGGTTTCATACAAAAGTGAATGAAAACACAATACAAATCCCCAACTCTCTTTCTTTCACTCTTTCTTTCTTTCTCTCTCTCTCTCTCTCTCTTTACTCTCCTGGTTTAGTTCTTCTACAGACCCCAGTGACTGCTATGATAGAGACAGAGGAGAGAAAATAAAAAGATTTAAGCAGTCTGGGTGATGTTCAGGTGAAAATCAGGCGGTATTTAAAAGCCCAGCATCTCCTGAGAGGCCGTGTAGAGTGTAAAATATGCTACGCTGTAGAGCTGAGGGTCACAGGATGGTCTAATTACCTGAACTGATCCATGAGCCGTGAGACCTTTTTTATAGCCCTTACACACTGTCCATTGTAATACGGACACCTTACAACTGTAGGCCCTAGATGTGTGCAGATACAGTTTGTTAAAGTTTTTCTGTACATCATCATGGACCTTTTCTAATAGTTCCCATTATATTCAGGGCATAAGGTAAATAGAACTACATCACCATGTATAAACTATTGCCCAAAAATGGTCTGAAAAGCCTTATTCGGACGGGATTAGTTCTACGTGGGGACGTGGAGTAATTCAATTTTACCTCAGGACGTCTGTAATATTAATTGGCCAATTCGCACGGGACAAGACATCTCAGTAAAACTAGCAGAAGTGGGAGGGGTAACTCGCTTTACGCACCACAGTAACCTCCTTGTCGTCATGTGCGGATGACCTTGCTTCCTGTTTCAAGCGCCTCCATGCTTGTAAAACGCGCCAAAAACTACTTTTAAACAGGAAATGACGGAATTTTACCGTACATATTTACAGTGATGTAAATGTTGATGTGATGTTTTCTAGCTAGAAAAGACCAGCATCTTTCTAAGTTGTCGTAGAAGAAAAGACCGAAGTAAGAAGCAAGTTATGAGAAGAATTTAGAATACTTGAAACTCTGAACCGTGTCCAGTCTGATATACCCCACTCTCTTAACTACCTTTACTACTAGTTTCATTTACCTTATTAAATCATTCATAGCACACTCTTTTTGGACAAACCTTGGGGCAACACTTGGGGCTTCTCACTTACTACCCTGAGGGTTACTACAAGGTTCTGTTTGGAATCATACAAAGGTCATGTTTTTGTTAAAGATTTCCAAGAATAAAAAGCCATAATTAGTTAATTTAACTTTTTTTTAAAAAGGCATGTGCCTAGGACAAAAAAGGTTTAGGTAGATTTTTAACTTTGAATTTTAACAGTTCCAGATATTGAGAAAATACTGTTTCAAATATTCTGGAGTTATACACTTATAAAGAAAAAGTAAGTTCTACTATTCTGAAGGATTTTTGTTGTTGTTGTTGTTGTAACATAGAACTGTTAAAGGTTCTCCCAGACATATATGCCAGGATATTTACGTACCCTAATCCTCGGCTTTAACGTTTTGAAAGGGGTTCGTTTTAACAGTGCAGATAATAAATACTGCATATGTTTCAACAATGTTCCAAGTAGAACATTTTTAGAAGGCTAAGAAAATGTACAATTATTCACTGACCTTTTAAAAAAAATTACTTTTTTTTAAGTGCGAAGTACCGATTCGGTTTAAATAAACTTTAAATGCCAGTCAGTTCCTAAGTATTATGGGGGAAATGGAGTTTGTACCACACGATTACCCAAATAATACATAAATTCTTCTTCTTCTTCTTCTTCTTCTTCTTATTATTATTATTATTATTATTATTATTATTATTATTATTATTATTATTATAGATTTTTTTAAAGAATTAATTGAACAATCAAGTTTTTTTAGCTTCCATAAAGCTTGATATGCGATTGTGATAAGCTTGCGATTGTTGTAATATCCTAGGTGGAGCTTATAAGGAGACTCTCAGCCTGAAGGTACCTGAATGATTTTACTGGATACCGTGTTTCACTATCAGAAAAAATATTACACAAATACTTTTAGGAGGCTAAGAATCCTTAATTATACAATGAACTCTATTAGAACATATCAGAACACGGAAGGACTTCTGAAGGATTTAATGGATAATGGTGGATTAAGTTTTATCTTATAAGATAAAATAAGATACCATTCCGTAACATAACACAAGATAACGCAACACAACATGATGTAAGACAGCACAGCACAATATAAGGCAAGAAGAGACAACACAACACAAGACAACACAACAACATGAGCACAACATAAGGCAAGACAACAATTAATTGATTCCAAAGAGAATCTGTAGTGTTTCAGTTGTTTGTTAGAGGTCTTCACGGGTCCACTTAGATCCGAAAACCCGAGGTCCGACCCGAGCGGGTTCGGGTCTAAAAGTTTCATGTGTGCCTCGGAAACGAGTCGGGTCTAATAATAGCGGCATAAGGTCTCGGGTAATATAAAATGAATGTGTTTTTACCGAACGGACCCGAGAAGACACGGACTACTGTATCTCGTATGTGTGCATCGACTCGAGTCCTTTTCCAACCTCTCCTCTGTTTGCCAAGACCACTAGCAACATGTGGCTGGTGACGTGTGGCTGGCGGTAAGCTAATTTTTGTTGCAACAGACCTGTCAATCAATTTTGAATCCACACTGTAGCGGTTACTTTAGTGTAGAGTTATGCAACATTCGGGTCCCGTCGGGTAAAAAAAAATTGCCGTCGGGTCGGACTCGGGTCTAATTTTTTCGGGTTTGTCTCCGGTCGGGTCTTTCTTAAAAAAAAATAATAATTATGCACATCGGGTTCGGGTAAAAAGTGCTTCGGGTCACTTCGGGTCGGGTAGATTTCTTTAGACCCGAGAAGACCTCTAGTTTCAGTAACATACCTCAAATTAAAGGCACAGGAGAAAATAAACATTGAAAATAAAATAAAGTCAAAAGTACAGTATCTAAAAAAGTAAGTATAATTAAAAAAATGTCTGTATAACTACAGTATAAATCATTAACTCATAACATATAGTATGTATTATATACGTCTGTAGTTTAGGTGTATATTGTTGTTGTTATTCTAACAGTATAATAGTTCTGTGCTCCGAATAATCCACAGATAAGGTGGTAGATGAGTTCAGAAAACACTTTGCCGTAATGTTCTCCCTAAACCTTTTAAGGGTTCACCCGAAGGTACAAGCAATGAAGGAAAAAAAGTTTTAAGAGTGTAAGAGCTGCATATTAAATGTGCATCAAGTGTTGAATGATTTAATAAAGAGGAAATAGCATGTTAGAAGAGTAATGCATTGCTTCCTAAATAATACATCGGTTCCTGTTTGTTCCCCTTAACAGAAAGGGATTGAGATATAAACCTCAACCCACAGCCATGCACAGTAGTTTGCAAATAGACTCGTTGAAGACATGTGGTTTGCTCAGATTCCCAGATTCCTCTGCAGGGCCGCTGGGAAAGGATCTTTGTAAGTTGAAACTTGAGCAGCGTAAAGCTCCATCACTGTTTTTGAATCTTACAGACGTTTGAGTAACTGAGGTTATAACTGTGTTGTGGCAAGCCTAGCAGAGACAAGAAAGGTATCGGGTTTTTTTTTTAGGTCAGCTTTATATAATGGCTGCCAATATGAGGGCTTTCAGCTCTTTTTATGCCAGCTGTAGACTGAGAAGCAAGCGGGGAACTGATGAAAGCAGTGCAGAGTCTAGTGGATGCTTTTTTCACTAAACCTGACATATGTCTCAGCACATAAAGGCTGACAGTCTTCCCCTGAGCAACTTTGGAGTACTCCCACCCCCCACCCACCTTTACACTCACTGGAGAAGTCTTGTTCTCCATATTGACCTTGACCATAGGGCATTGAAGGACACATGCTACTCGGCGCACTCTGCCCTCAGCACTGGTGTGTTTGTTGTGTTTGTTTAGGTACAGAAAACCCACCGCTGAGGAAAAAATAGTGTTTTTTTTTTTCCATTTGTTATTAGCAGCGACATCCTGAGTGCTGGTTGTGGTGGAAGTTTCCAAACCACAGGCTGGAATATTTCCTTTTCCGTCTCATAATGAAGCCGGGGGGAATCGAGCCGGGGAACATGTGATTATTAAAATATTTTAGTGAACTATCTTTGCAACATTTATGTGATATTTCTTAATCACTTTATGTTTTGCTGGCTGACTCGAATAGCTAGAGCTGACGGGTCTCGGTGCTTGTTCCATCTCTACACCAGGTTCTGCTTCACTTCTCTTTTAGTGTCTTTCTCCACCCTGCTGAGTTTAATGGGTCCCTGTCCACTTTTGTCCTCTCTGAAATCTTGCTTTTGGAAAGCATGTGTGGCCTGACTAGTTTCTTTAAAATAATTCCCCCAGAGCCTCAGCTCGCTCTGTCTGCTTTTGACTGTGAAGGACAAAGGTAACTGTGTGTTTGGTTCCTCTCTGCTGTCATCATGGGCACAGGCTACATATGCTGCCTTTCACCCTCTGCCTGAAAATGTACCTTTTCTTCTGTTGCCCCCTTTATCTATCTGTCGCTGTCTTTCTATTGCTCATTCTCTCTCTCTCTCTCTCTCTCTCTCTCTCTCTCTCTCTCTCTCTCTCTCTCCCTCCCTCCCTCCCTCTGTCCTCTCTCTCTCTCCCTCCCTCCCTCCCTCTGTCCTCTCTCTCTCTCCCTCCCTCCCTCCCTCTGTCCTCTCTCTCTCTTTCCTCTACCTTCTAACTGTCATATTTCCTTTCTCCATTTTTCCATCTGGCTTGCAGCTATGGGGATATGTCACTCTCCACTTTCTTAT